>NC_142995.1:1854166-2161944 GCF_061535395.1 Colias eurytheme | reverse complement strand
CATTTCTTATCAAAACAAGCTATATTTATACACCAAATAAATCATTCCCTTTCTTCCTCTATCAGCTCTATCCAACCCCCTAAAACAAAATTATCCACAACCCATAAACAACATCAACCATAGAGCATCGTACGAGACATCGATACATCGCTCGAACCCACCCCTACCAACCCAGCCCCGCTCAATAGACCCGCAGTGCGCCGCGCCGCCGCCGGTCGACCGCTCTTACAAACTGCATGCGTATTATACAAGCTTTCTTAAGGGGAAGACGCATTTTATCTTAGCCAAACCGACTGGCAGCATAGAATCGATTAAAAAAAGAAGGCCGTAATAGCGTTCGAATTTTAAAAGTAGGTTTATTTGATGCAATGGTTATTCTATTTATAAATTAATGTTAAAATAGTAAAGTAAAGCTTTAATAAATCGAAATAATATTAAAAATACAGCAGAACAAAATATTTATCTTTAAAATAAATGTTATTATTCTTTCTCTTTTCTATGCCTTCCGATATATCGTTTACGGTTATTTTCTTCTAAAATATTATAAGAATGGTCTCATTTGTGGTTAACAACTGCATTTATTACGTCTTACAAGCTTAATATTATGTATCACTAGCTTTCCGCCCGCGGCTTCGTCCGCGTTTTCAAAGAAAAACCCGCATAGTTCCCGTTCTCGCGGGATTTCCGGGATAAAACCTATCCTATGAGTTAATCCAAGTTACAGTCTATATGTGTGGTTCAGTAGTATTTGCGAGAAAGAGTAACAAACACATACACAAACTTGCATTTATAATATTAGTAGGATTAATTACTAACACTCTTTTATTACTTTTGTTTTCTTGTATTTTATAGAAATGCCTAATACAGTATTTACATAAAGCCTTAAAATTTAGGTTTTTTTAAGATTTTGACTTAGTTAAATATTAAAAAAATTATGAACTTAATACTTTATGAAAAAATAAGCATCTAATCCAAATTATAGATTTTTTAGGAAATAACATTTTTCGGCTAGGTCCTTTCTGTTTTATTCGAATTTCTTTTTAACCAAACGTAGATTTCTTACTTTAAATTTAGTCCCAATTTATTATTTAGCTTGCAGTAAAATAGAACCAACTAACTTTTTGGTTGTAGCTCGTCTATTGCAGCTTTGAAATATTACGCACATTACCAATATGATGGAGTTATTTTTATCAACTATAAAATATTATGTTTAAATCAAAACAATGTATATCTCTAAAATTCTTAATTAATATTACAACTTGTGTTAGTTTTCAAATACACTATACTACTAGTTTTTAAATAAAAAAATAAAAATATACCGACCGAATTGAGAACCTCCTAATTTTTTGAATTCGGTTAAAATAATGATAGGTAATAAAATTAGTTCTAAGTTTTTTTTTGTTTGATGTCATTTTTTTATTATGTCGATTCTAAATATTCGTAGTACTTATTAAGTAATGAAAAAAAAATTAATCCGAAAAATCTTTCCGTTTGGAACTTAATACAGAAGTTGAGATGCAATTTTACACCGCCACAATTAAACTGTAGGAACAATTATTAATGGCAGAAACAGCATTGTTTTACGTGCTTTAATGAGATGCGTGGTTTGCCTTTGTGTTCATAATCGTTGTAATTATACGCTTATACTGCGGAATTGCTTGGATTTATAAACAATATGATATTAATGTAGCGAGATAGCTTTTTTTTAAATTGTAAGTTAAAATATTAAAAGATAGGTACCTACTTACTATTTTTAAAAGTCAACCGTGTTCTTTTTGTCATATATATATCTCACTATTGGTAGTATTCTAATTTTCATCTGGATTTCATTCAACATTTCACTCAAAATCTGAAAAATATGCATTGTATTAAAAAGTTAACCAGCAAGTTTATTTTCGTGGTTTGTTTATATTAAAAACTAGCTGCCTTGTAAAAATTTATTCTACTAATCAACTTTATGATAATATAGCTTACTGCCTGCGGCTTCACCCGCGTACTACAAGAAATTTTCATGGGAACGAGATGTTTCATGAATCATGACGATAGAAACAAAAAGTAGCCTATTTACGTAATTAACTTTCCAATCTTCTATTTTCATTTTCAGATTTAAAATTTTATTAATTTTATTTTAATTCTATATAGTAAAATCACATAATAAAATTGCCCCGAAAAAACGAACACAATTTCGAATTTCGAATTTTAAAACCCACTACAGAAACAAATGTAAAAAATCGTTAGAGCCATATCAAATGAGCTTGGTTACAAACGTTGCACTAACATCAAACATGAATAGAATAATTAATACTTAATAGATACCTATTTATAGACTCTACAAATATACATATATGTATAGCTAAATACATTTATAGATAGATTTTAAGAGCATTACGCTCGCATTCGCAGACCTTCACGTTTTCGCGCGAGTAAACCGATATATTAATTCCCATCCCTTGATTAAACCCCTTCAAGATTTGTTTTCATGTCAAGAAGTATCGTAGTAATTAACTTACATAACTTTTCTTTTTCAGCCAATGGAATGCGCGTCCAACAATAAATATAGTATAAATATAGTTAAAATCAAATTACTTTAAAACATGTATTTACTTACATAACTACTGTACACTCTTTTTACCTTTTTAAGAAAAAAAATATTTCTAATTTCTTTTTCACTTCTTTTATTTTAGATATTATAATTATTATTTATGGTTATATAGACGAACCTCGAGACGAACCGCGGGTTTCGAATTTTAAGAAAAAAAAATTGGGCAGAGGTAAGTACATTTTTTTCAAATTAAACCTACATAAAAAAATACTTATAATAAAATAAATTATTTTAAATAGGTATAATACTAGAGGAAAGGCACATTTTTTAATAAAATTACTTTTGCGGTACCTAATATGACCTAATGAAGCCATTTGGTACTTAGCTATAATATCCGCAAGGGGAGCTTAAAGTTCTAACGTGAGTAATAAGAGCTCTGTGGTAACCGCTGGGATATTATGCAGGATTGGATTTCCATTCCTTTACCAACTTCACTCATAATGTCTAATTCAGCAAATCATTATGCTTCGTCATAATTAAATTCGCTTGACGAATTTGGACATTTTTTCTGAATCCTAGAAATTACCGCTTGCCGCTTTTATTTTGACATTCAATTGAATTCAATAAAATAATTAGCAGACTACGAATAAGAAAGTAATGAGCATAATAAAAAATTGTAAAACTACCAATATGCATTTTTCTCATGGTCGAACGCAATAACTTTTTTTATATTCTCTAGCACGTGTCTAGCACCATCAGCACACAACGCCATCTAGTCAGTAATTATCAAAGCTTGTACTTACTTATAAACCGAAAAAGACATTCCTAAACTCTTACCAGATGTTTTACGTATTGTAAAAAATTATACAATATTTATGCAATAAATAAATATAACGAAATTATGTTCCCTTCTCCTTTTTCCAAATATGTAAGTTTAGTTATATTGTCTATGGCAGTGGCAATTAAAATAGATTATTGCAATACGACAATGGCAACATTGCGTTGTTAAGTCACGCAAAACCGAGTGTCATTGACCGAGTTATCACACGTAGGGTTTCGTATAATAGGATTGTTATATTAATAATTGATTTTATGTATTAATTTCATTACAAACACACTCAGCACAGTCGCCAAAATGTGGCTCGATCAAGCAGACGGCTTTGCCGAAATATTCAAGGGCTATTTACCCTATTATTTACTAGTCGTATTCCCAATTTTTATCATAATGTCCCCTGTGAATCCTGTAGCTGCTTCTCACGAATTTTCGGTGTATAGAATGCAACAATATGATCTCCACACTGTTCCACACGGTAAGTTATTTAGTTTTTCTGTTAGCGCAATAAATGCATTCAATTATTTTTAGGTTATTTTCTTACTTTTTCAGCCAATTGGCTGAATAGATAAATTTATCTTCTAATTCACAGCTATTAAATCAACTTGGATTAATTGGGATCTCTTGGTCCATTTACTTATGTTATTTAACAGTTTAGTACAAGATATAAACTGTTGTTAAGAAAATGATTTCTACTTTACTATGAATTCCAGATATTTATGTCGCATAAATTCTCATAAAATAGAGTAAAAAAGTTTCAATAACAAATCTCTCACCCACTTTCAATAATATTACAACTCAAAAAAAAAGTTATTTGTAAATTATAACATATTTAATCACATAATCTTGTAAATTGTCAAGGTACGTACCTATATATAAGTATGTAAATATATCTTGTTAGTTTATCCATCCTTGATAGGAAAGATTGACATTTTTAAATCTTGTAAGCATTCATTCTGTCCCATAAAATTTCATCACCCATTTGTAGCGGCCATGCATATGTTCATGGGTGGTGACGATTGCTTACTGACAACTCATCAGCCTTTTTACAGGCTTTAGTAAAAAATCACAATAAAATAATAATAGTTATCTCTATAGCTAATTCAGAGTATGACATGCATTGAATTTGCACCGAAAAATTTACACAGACAAATAAGCAAATCTTCTTATCTTTATATTTGGGACATGTTTATATATTGCTATCAACAATCTAGAATGTAGATATCAAACTTTGAGAATCTTTTGTATGTACCGTTACATATTTGGTTTATGCCAAAAAAAAAACTTACTGTTTATGTTTTTTTATGTATTTCTCATCAATTCAGTATTTATTTGGTGAATTCAGATTGGACATGTTTGCAAATTATGTGTTTGACATAATTTAAAAACTTAAATTTGTTTTCAAAACTAATTTCTTGAAAATAAAACAAATCATTCAGGCATTATATCTTAAGTTCCTGTACACTAAGTTTTTAAAAGAGTCATTTAACTTATTATTTTATCGTAAGTGTAAAATTTACCTCATAATACATAATGTAAAATGGGAATATACTAATAATTACTTCATATGTGCACTTTCTCCTACCTTCTAAATCTCTCCTATAAATTATATTTAACCAACTATCCGTGGCTACCCGTGGCTTTGCCGCGATTTCAAAGAAGTTATATAGCATAGTTACCGTTCCTGTGGGACTTCCGGGATAAAAAGCCTATGTCTTATTCTGGATCTTCAGCCACCTACATACCAAATTGCATTGTAATTGGTTCAATAGTATTGGCGTGAAACAGTATCAAAAATTCGTCTTCACAAACTTTCGCATTTATAACATTAGTAGGTTTTTTGCGATGGGAGACATCTAGTTACTGTTACGTGTACAATAAACTATTAAAATGTTATATTTCCCAATGCAAGGCTGCCGCAGCTCAAGCTTCAACCTCGAAGGTCGTTCCCTCACCTCGTGGAGCACGGCGCGCCACTGCGTCGTCGCCCGGCTTCAGGACGTCACCATTGAACAGTTCATTGAGATTAGGGGCAAGGCTGGCGCATTGGTGCTCTTGTTGCCCAAGAATGACACGGTTTTGACTGACGATGAAAAGGAGGTATGCACAATAAGTATTGTATTGCTTGATATTTAGTTTTATAGCATTCAAATGCTTTATAAATTAGAAATTTTTATAGAATAGGAAAATTTCGATCACATTTCGAAAATTTCGTTTCGGTGGGATTCTAGGGCAACACCCTAGCATTTTGGCCAACCGTGAAATTGAATTCATCTAATCACCAAATTGTCTCAATTCTTAAAATTATTTCATTGTGCTAGGTATGTTTTAATCCCCGAGCAGAGCATGTTCCCGAGCGGAGCATGTCGCCGACTCTTTGCTGGAGTTATGCGCTCACAGGCGCTGTACGGGTGCCCGGTATGGGCGGACAAGCTTTTAACGCGCAATACTATTGTGCTGAGGCGGTCGCAGCGAGTGATAGCCATAAGGGTTGCAAGGGCGTATCGCACTGTTTCGTATGATGCGGTGTGTGTTATAGCCGGAACTGCACCCTGGCACCTCGAAGCGGCCGCCCTGGCGGATGTCTACTGGCGTAGAGCGGAAGCAAGAGGGAGGGGCTTAGAGCTGACCTCCGAAACGCTCGATGCCTGGAAGCAGGAAGCTCGAGACGCGGTGTTCCGAGAATGGAGTCGGGAACTGAACGCATCGTGCGTGGGGGCCTGGACTCTCACCGCGATAAGCCCGGTGCTAAGAGAGTGGGTAGAGAGAGGGTGGGGGGCACTCAGCTACCGACTTGTGCAGGTCCTGTCGGGGCATGGATGCTTCGGCAGCTACCTGCATAGGATTGGACGTGAACCGGCCCCCTCTTGCCACCACTGCAGCAGCCAATTAGACACGGCCCTACATACGTTAGTCGAGTGTCCAGCCTGGACATCCGAAAGAAGGTCTCTCGAGGGCTTGCTGGGAGCGAACAACGATCTAACCCTGCATGACCTTGTGAAGATGATGGTCGCTGATGACGCGAAATGGGGGATGGTCGCAGCCTTTTGCGAAACCATAATGAAGGCGAAAGAAGATGCAGAGAGGGCCCGGGAAAATGACCCAGCGGCGGATCCTCTGCGTCGACGGAGACCTGGTAGACGGAGGCGTCAGTATGTCCAACGTCTGCCCTGAAACAAGAGCTAACAACTAAGCACAGGGGGAGGTTTACGTAGAGACGAGCATACTGCAGATATGCTCGCGGTAAGTAAACCGGCCCCCCCTGCGACAGAGGGTCGATAGCCCGGCAATAGGGCAGCGTTATCATTATGCGATACCGTCGCCTATTGCCAAATTAGGGGCTTGGGCGAGTCGCCCAGTTGCGGCACTCACCACGTAGGCGGCAGGGGTACAAGGCCTGGCTGTTAACCCCTGTCGGCGAAGATGAACGGTGGCCACCGTTGGGTTTTAGTGGGTATGGCTTCAAGCGAGTCCCACATACCCCCTCGGGCAGTAAAACTGTAGAGGGGGATGCGTAAATGCATTTCCCAACGATAAAAAAAAAAGGTATGTTTTAATCCAATGTAAGTAAGAACCTTGTTGTAAGCATAACTTATTATAAATGTCAAGGAAGGTGCAGCAAATTTTGTATTACTTACATATTAACTTATGTAACAGATTCTCTGTTGAAAATATAGTAACTTATATGTTACAGTATTTAATTTAAAGAAATCATCTTCATTGGTCTCTTAACTTTGCTAAAAGTGATTAAGATATAGTTTGAATAGTAACAATATAAACTATAAAACATACTTTGTTTTTAAGCTATTGCATAGCTTTTATCGCGGGCCTTGAGCGCGGGGACCGAATCGAGAAATTCCGTAACGAAAAACCCTCACGCTCCCCACTCCGATGGACACGGAGGTGTGGCTTGAAGGCATGCTATGCAATAGCTTTACCGAGGCAGTCCCCGAGTGCCACACGCCTTTTTTTCTTTAAATATACTTTTACTATCATTAGATCAACAACAAAAAACTATTTTCATTTATAATTTATTGCTTTTTCCAGCATATCCACCTCCTCGAAGCGGTGATGTCACAACAAGAGATCAACATACCAGTATACTTTGCGCGATGGTCTCCGGAGTTTGAGTACATCATTAAGGATCTGCAGCACAGCTTCATCACAGATGAGAAGTCGGGGACTGCGCTAGAAGCTATGTTTAATACTGTCTCGTCTAATGGGTATCAAATTGGTGAGTAAAATGAAATTGTAAACAGATTTATAGCTAGCTGCGCTCCGCGGTTTCACCCGCGTGGCTTCGCTTCTGATGGTCTAAGGGTGGTATAGCCTTCCTCGATAAATGGGTTATCAAACACCAAAAGAATTTTTCAAATAGGACCAGTAGTTCCTGAGATTAACGCGTTCAAACAAATAAACCAAAGCCCCAGCGTATCTCTATAATAAACTGACATGGATGGGATGTAATAATGGCATAACTACTAGGGCGTCTCTCGTCAAACTGGCAGTTCCTAAACACCATACTTCGATTTTTAAAGGTAGTTTTAAATATAGTGCGACTAAGTGCTGGAATAATTTACCACCTCCATTACGAAACTCGAGGTCCTTATCAAGTTTTAAACATGGCTTTAAAAAACAGCTTCTTACCGAGTTTCGTAACCAGCCTTATTCGCATAGGATATTACAGGGTACGATTGTGTTCATTGTTTATTGTGCTATATTGTATTTCACATCTATATAATATGTAAAAAATTATTTTGTTTATGTTACTATTATTATTAATTTGTACTTGTGTTGTGTATCTATGAATTATTATATATTTATATTATTATCTATATTTAAGTATACATAAGAAATTATAATATTATGTATACATATTTTATAACTCAAGTCTATTGACTGGCACTCCAACAAGGGGCTACTGAAAATCAGCGCTTCACAACAAGTGCAGCACATTCTGAGTAGCGACCCTTTTTAGCGCCACACTGATTAGGAATAAGTCACTATTTTTATTTTTTATTTTATTTGTTGCTTTTGTTTAGTTTGTATTTTCTTTTCTTTTATTATGTGTGTGGTGTTAAATAAACTTTTCTTTCTTTCTTTCTTTCTAAACAAATAAACTCTTCAGCTTTATAATATTAGTATAGATAATAAAATAAAAAAGGGACAAAGCCTATTCACTTTTGTTCACAACTGCAAAAATTTTAGGAAAAATTATTTAATATGGTAAAAATTTATCATGTAAATTTTTATAAGACCAAACTGAATTAATTTTGCCATTTCATTATGAATTATCTATTGAAAAAAAAAAATTTTACGAAATGATATAATATATCCTGTGATGAAGTATCTCTGTAAAAATATTTAGAAGTATTATAGGTTACAAATTATAAGTTATAGTTTCTCAATTTAATAATCTGTTATCTTATTTTAGTGGTGTCAACAGCAGCGCCACACAAATTGGAATCGAAGCCAGTGTCACTACATGGCAAGTTGGTCGGCCGGTCAGCCACACAGACCATAGTGATCGCTGCACATTATGACGCTTCTAGCATTGTACCCGTGAGTATTATTTATTTATTTATTTATTTGACACTTCATTACACACATTATTTTATAAAATATAAATGTAAATAATAAATCACAAAGTTACAGCTTAAATATGTGTAACGGGGCGGCCTTATCACTTCAGAGTGATCTCTACCAGGCGACCCCTCAGGCAAAGGACAAGTGTTTGCTGTATAAAGGGAGGCATCAAAATCTTATTTTAAAAACTAAACAATATTTTATAAACATACATATTACTTAATAATTAATAATATATACCTACTAAATGATAAACATACACATATAAAATAATAGTTATTAATTACTTAAAGTATTAAGGTCGACGTCGTACTCGAGTGCTTTGTGAGTAGCTTTTAGTTTTGAATGACTTTGATATTAATTATCTTTTACTTAGTTACGATGTTCCTGCTATGTATGGGCTTTTTATTTTCTAATAATTTTTGTGGATAATTCATTTCAATTATTCAATTCAATTTCAATTATTGTAGTTTGACAGCAATGAGTGGCAATATTCTACTCACTCGACAGATGATTGAAATATAGTCGAAAATATGTCAGGCTGCCTGGCTTTAACTGATCAAAACATAACTTTTAAATCCTGTTCAGCAAATACATATATATAAATTTATTAAACGACATCAAAAAAATAGGAGGTCCTCAACTCTACTGAGAGTTCAGGACCTCCTGTATTATATATTTTTGTCAAACAAAATTTGTTATAAAATAATAAGTTTTTATCTTTTTTACTTGTTAACAAGTGATTTTCTTCTTACTATTAAGCTATTACATAGCTTCTATCGCGGGCCTTGAGCGCGGGGACCGAATCCAGAAATTCCGTAACGAAAAAACCTCACGCTCCCCACTCCGACGGGCGCGGAGGTGTGGCTTGAAGGCATAGCATGCAATAGCTTTACCGCGGCAGTCCCCGAGTGCCACACGTCTTTTTGAAGTGAAACTTCTTTATCGGGGTTGGACAAAAATTTAGTGTAACATTTTGCGTTACGCCGTACGCGTGACATTTTTGCGTTACGCCGTACGCGTGACATTTTTGCGTTACGCCGTATGCGTGACATTTTTGCGTTACGCCATACTCGTGACATTTTTAAGGTCATAAAGAAGTTTCACTTCTTACGTGTGTACTCTAGTACACGCATACATTTTTTTTGTCTTTTTTTACTTGGTAACCAGTGATTTTCTTCTTACTATTCATTAATTCGTTCATTCATTCCAGGATCTATCATTCGGTGCGGACTCAAACGCCTCCGGTGCGGTAGCACTACTAGAGTTAGCCCGTGTCTTCTCTCGCCTCTACTCCAGTCCCGCTATGAGAGGCGCACCAACTTTGATATTTGCCTTAATGTCCACGGGACACTCGTTGAATTATTTCGCAACTAAGAAATGGTTGGAGGAACATTTGGATACGGCTGATTCTTCGTTGCTGCAGGTTTGTGTGGGGATGTTATTAGTGATTTAGGTAAAAAAAAGTGTTGTCGTTATTTGAATTGAAAATGTGTCAATATTTTTTTTACAAATATTAAAATATTTCTAATAGTATGGTTACTTTTTCTTTAAACGTGTATATAACGTATGTAGTTAGGTAAGTTATTATTTTTCTGTATTTTGACAATTTAAAAGCGCTTCTAAACGAAGCCCACTTGAATAATTAAATGATTGAGTTTTAGTTTTATTCTAATTACAACAATGTTATACAAATTACAGTACTGTAATTACAATCACGTAATATAAATTACAAAATTGTAATTACAAATTATACTCATTATAGCACAATCTACAATAATACAATTTCGATATATCATTATTCTTTTGACGTGATAACGTTTTTAAAATCGTTTTAGTCGGGTGACATGTTTAGAAACTTGTGTCACACCAAAACCTCACGAGCGCGATCGCAGGTATAACGAGAGAGAGACGGACCGATCTCCCGTCTCATCTCGAGCGCTGCCACCAATAAGACGTTATCACGTAAACATCTCGATCGTAAACTTACTTTACAAACAACCAATTTTTTAAACAAATTTTGCCATGAATCCCTTACAATTCCAGGACGTATCATTCGTGCTATGCCTCGACTCACTAACCTCGGGTGCTCCATCTCTGCACGTATCGAAGCCCCCTCGTCCCGGGAGCCCTGCGCACTCTATACTGTCCCGTTTGCAAGTGCGCGCTCTACACAAGAAGATCAACCTCGCGGACGAGCTGTTAGCTTGGCCTCACGAGCGGTTCAGCATTCGACGATTGACCGCATTGACGCTTAGCGCACTGCAGGTACAATTTAACGTGATAACGTCTTATAATTTGATAAAGCCGGCTGCACATACAAAAAAACATGACTCATGCGGCGTTACCTCGCTCTGACTCATCTGAGGCGTTCCATGTAAGGCTTGAAGTGCGAACGAGAGCGCGGAACGAGCGACAAAGAAGCACAATCGGACTTGGTCACGTTCAACTATCGTCAGTAAACCGACTTTACAGACAACCAATTTTTTTTTTATGAGTTAAAGTGGCTACAAGTCAAGGTAAAGTGGCCCCTCAGTTCGCTGCAGGTAAAGTGGCCCCTCAGTTCGCTGCAGGTAAAGTGGCCCCTCAGTTCGCTGCAGGTAAAGTGGCCCCTCAGTTCGCTGCAGGTAAAGTGGCCCCTCAGTTCGCTGCAGCTATAACTCAAATGATAAAAAATCACACTGATTATAAGGTGCTACATATAATGTCAATTTAAAAATGAAAAAAATCACGTTCAAGTTACAAAGTTCACAAAAACTACACAGTAAAATTTAATGAATTTTCACCCATCCTTGACTTAAAATGTAGATATATTATTATCTACTCAATGGACGAAATTTAGTGCAAAAGCTAATCCGTTACATAGCAAAATAGATAATTATCATTAATTCCTTTAGAAATTAAAGATTTTAAACGCGATTTATTCAATATATTATTATCCCGACGTTTCGTACACTGCATAAAATCCATTTACATCTTTAATTTCTACATATAAAACTCGCGTAAAAACAAACACACAAAAATATTAAAATTAATTCAAGCATCATATCATAATGTAATTAATAATTTCAGAGTCACAAATCGCCATCGCGCAGTTCCCTCCTAGACACGCCCTCGGAAACGGCTGTGCACAATTTGATGGAAAACATTAAGCTCACTGCGCGAGCGCTCGCATCTCACGTATATAATATTACTGATGAAACCAATGAAGAAGATGCCGTTTTGTATGATGACGCGTTGGTAAGTTTTTATTATATGTTCATGTATTGACCAGGAAAAAAAATTATTGATTTTTGCCGGTAGTTAGAAATAATGCGATGTTATTTGAAAATATAACAAATTGTATTGACTGTGCTATAAATAATTAGTCTCACTTTTCGTAGGTTCGTCCAGAAATCTCTCCAATTTACACGCGTAGGTAGAGTTCTGCTTCGGACATATTTTGATATTTTAATCTAGTCGTATGTGTTATTAGATTCATTTTATATAGTCAAAGTGACGTATAGTTTTTAAAAATGACTACAAATTAATTATTTTTCTTTCAAATTACTGTATTTGTAGCAATAATAATTAATTTATTACGTTTACAGAACGTAGACGAGTCGTCAGTGGCGCAGTGGTATAAATATTTGTCGTCGCAATCTCGCTCACCGCATACTCTCACTACACAGACTGGAGGTAAATACATCTATAATAATCACTACATAGTATAAAACAAAGTCGCTTTCTCTGTCCCTATGTCCCTATGTATGCTTAAATCTTTAAACCTACGCAACGGATTTTGATGCGGTTTTTTTAATAGATAGAGTGATTCAAGAGGAAGGTTTTAGTATATAATTTATTATGTTTTAGACAAAGCGGGCGAAGCCGCGGGCGGAAAGCTAGTACTTTATATAATGCATATCCATGAATTTTTTCGCGTTTCATTTTTGTTTGAACATTGACTGTAGGCTGTAGCGGACACAAATAATTTTATAGTACAATAATGTTCGTCTCTATATAGACTCAATTCGAGTAGCTTTTCCTTTTTGATATTATTATTTGATCTTATAATATTATAATCTTTAATTCAAATTTATTTTCTATTAGTTAACTATATATTTTTTACACAAAAAATATATATTTATGCACAAAACGTTATGAAATTTCCATGAAAATCATAAAAAACGTGTTATTTCATCCTTAATTATAATTTAACTAGCTTTCCACCCGCGGCATCGCCCGCGCAGTCAAAGAAATACCCGCATAGTTCCCGTTCCCGTGGGATTTCCGGGATAAAACCTATCCTATGTCCTTTCTCGGGTATCAAAATGTCTCTATACCAAATTTCATGCAAATTGGTTCAGTAGTTAAGGCGTGATTGAGTAACAGACAGACAGACAGAGTTACTTTCGCATTTATAATATTATATATATAGTATGGATTAATTTAATTTCCTATATCCAGGTATAACAGGTGCCCTAGAGCGAGCATTATCCCGTTACATGGAGGTAGTGAGTTCGAGCCACGCGGTGGACAAGCGTGAGCCGGAGTTCGCGTTGTACGGACCGACCAAGGCCGTTTTATATGTATATAGGTGGGTTTTATTACTATTTAAGTATTTCATTAGATTTATCTAATAATAGACTAATAATAGATAGAATTACTCTTAAGTGCAAGTTGTTTCATTTTCAGTTTTGTAGCATAAAAATGGTTATAATATTTTGAAAAAAGTGTTATAGTAAATTAAAATCTCTGAAATTTAAAGTGTCACTATCTTAAAGTGTTGAATGTATGTTTAAAACTTGAAAAAAAAAAAATGTTTACCACATTTTGATTCGATGTAAGGAGGGATATTATGATCGATTTTTTCTATTCATTATTTTTTTGAAGTGAAACTTCTTTAGACACGTTGAGAGTAGAATTTCAAGGCCGCATCATGGCAATACCGTCACGTTGCAATACGTGGCATATTTTGCTATCTTTGAATCTTGCCAAAGAAGTTTCACTTCTAATATTTGTGCTCAATACACACGCTCTTTTTTAATTTTGATGGCTGTCATTTTATTGAAAAATTGAATAAATTCGACCGAAACTTTATAGAAGTTATACTAATTTGTGTTTATTTTGTTACAGCGTTAAACCAGCAGTATTCGATCTCATTCTAACACTAGCCATAGTCGCGTATCTGTCTCTAGTCTACTTCGCGATACAACTGTTCCCGCGCTTTTACACAGAGTATGCGAAAATTATCACGGGAAAAGAAAAAGTTTATTAAAAAAAACATGTCACATTGGGCGCCACGTTTTTTTTATTATCGTCACTTATTAAAAAAAACTATGACACATTGGGCGCCAATATTTTTTTTATTATTGCCACATTGGGCGCCAAGTTTTTTTTTTTTATTTATTTAGTACAAAATTATACTTGAACGTTTTGGTATATTGTTGAAAAAAATCGTTTTATTGTAAGAAATGAATACCAAATAGGGATTTTGAGGGTGGCTGTAAAAGTTTTTAAATGGATTGAAAACCGCTTAACAGTTATTGATAAAATTTGCAGGTCAATAATATTATGTTTTGTTTACCGTCCTAAAGTTCCTGCAAAGTAAACAGTGTAAACATATAACTGGGTTTAAATCCGTATAATTTATTGCATCAAACATATTATATTGTATGTATTTACGAAAAAATATAAGTAAATAACAGATATAAGAGAGAATATTGGAGAGAGATATTTAATTCATCCAGATAAAGCAATACTTTCGATTAAGAAAATTTGATAAATAAAGCTACATAAATTAGATTTTCTAAAAATTATGGAATTACATTATATGTATATTGAATTAATCTCGATTCCAAAATAAAGAGTTGTACAAAAATTATTTCAATCGAAAAAAAGTCCTTTAATTTTCCAATTATTCAATTTTTATAATTAGCAGTAAATTTTTTATTTACATGTTTTACTTTTGAAGTGAAACTTCTTTAGCCGCCCTGAGAATAACATTTCTAGATCGCGTCATGGCAATACTGTCACGTCATAGAGTCCACGATTTAGGTACCTTTGAATCTTGCCAAAGAAGTTTCACTTCTGACACGTGTGCTCGGCACACACGCTCTTTTTTTAAGATCAAGTTGTATTATGTGGAAGGCTAGTCTGAC
Organism: Colias eurytheme; assembly: GCF_061535395.1. Taxonomy (NCBI): domain Eukaryota; kingdom Metazoa; phylum Arthropoda; class Insecta; order Lepidoptera; family Pieridae; genus Colias; species Colias eurytheme. The sequence continues at coordinate 2,146,844 of NC_142995.1, read as the reverse complement.
TACAGTCAGTTATCTAATAAAGTACATATTTAACTTTTGTTAATCTATTGTCAAGTAAAGAACAGCTAAAACCGTAGAGTCACTATTGTAAGAATATTTTTTATTTTTAAGACCAAATGAATTAGCTTTTTCATTTATTTTTGAATTATATATTAATAATGTTACCTCAACTACAGTTGCGTTAATTGTGATCCACATATATGAAATAGTTATTATTTTCCTAATATATTCATATTTTATTGCTCAGTTTTTCAGTGTCAAATAAGGTTTTGTGTGACAAAACCATACATATAAGGTTAAAATAGTTATTTATTTAAAATGAAATACAAAGCTATTCAATAGTTTTCTTTTGTTCGTTCAATGTTTATAATATAATATGTACCTATAATTAGTACATATTAACTGTGTTATTTTTTGATGATTTTCATATTTGCTCATAATAAGACATATTTGATTTATTTTGTGTTGTCAAATAAATAAAAATCCTTTCAAAGCAAGATTAATTTATTCACTTTATATATCAGTAAGCTAAATTATTATCAAAGACAAAAATATAATTTCGTCCGTTGTACTATCATATTTTATAATTATAAGTACATCTTACAATTTTAAAACACATCAACAAAGTCTATGGATTTGTTTTAAAATCTTGATATTATGGAACTTCAAACAAAAGTAGAAAATAATTCATAAATATATATTATAATCTAACTTCAAGGAATGTTCTAGCAAAATGCATTTAATTTTCCATAGACTTTGGTGATGTCAATATGCGTGAATATGTATCGTTATTTATTTAAAGGTATCTCAAATGTATTTGCATGGGTTTGCATTTTTGTATGATTTCCTTTCCAAATATTATGTGCGTAAATTATGTAAAAATTGAAGAAAAATGTTTCAAGAATGTGCTTTATTTTAAGGTGTATGAATTCGAACAAAATATTGTCTTGTGGTTTGGTGTAAGCGATAAGTGGTAGTTATTAGTTATAAATAAAACTCTTTGTTTTTATAACAGTTTTTTATTTTTTCTCCTTGTAAAAATACAGATACAAAATATAAGATAAAGCTACCATACACACCATTTTATGGCACTAAACTTACACTATGAGTATGATTGCTTATTCTATTCTGATAACTTACAAAAAATACTTATATTTCATAATGTTTAAACCTACTTACATGAAACAATCAATTTTATACAAAGTTTGTAGCATATTTTTTATTCAAAGTAAAGTTTTGAATGTATTCTAATTAGCTTGCTTTTAAACAATATTTTATTCAAAATAAAGGAAGGAAGTACAGATAATATAAGAATACATAATATGACAATTTTATCAATAGTCGTACAGATTATAAATAGAAATACTATATTCTTAATTACTTTACGCGTCGAAAACTTCAACAGAAGCCGCTCCGTTGATGTCCTTCAGTTCGTTGGATTTGAACGTTGCTACGAAGTTAATCTTGCCCAGTTTCTAGAATTTTAAATAAAAAGTATTAATAAATTGAATTTGAGTTTTATTTTTTTATATTTAGATCTCGTACAATTTAGATATTATGCGATTAAAGAAGTAGGCATAGGACAGGTTTCTATTTGAAAATTTATGATGTGTGTAGAATAAAAATATAACATGAACTGCTGCTGGAGAGGAACTCACCGAGACTTTACTTATGACATGTCCCGAAATTTTGTGTCAGTGTTTCGGGTCATTTGTAACAGGATGGCGGTTCTACAGGGGTCTTAGTACGCAATGACAAAAAGATAGATGATGGTCAGAACGCTGATACCGGATACCTTAAGATACTGTAATATTTATATTAGAGAATCTTAACATAAAATATTATAGTATCTTCACCGTGTGTGACGCACTTTAATTAATGACACTACTTACAGTAGGCTGCACCGGTAGTGTAACCGTGACCGAAATTATAATTCACTGTATGATGATAGCATTGTGTTATCGCTGATAATTTAATAAATACTTACAGTAGGTTGAACCTGCAGTGTGGCAGTAACCAACCCCTTCCCGTCAACATCCCCTACAGGCAGCCTCACAGTGCGGGGAGTGACCCCACTGCTGGAGAGACGGAACTCGCCCCCCGTGAGGGGGTGCTCCAGGGGGTTGGGGAAGGAGAGCTCCAGGGTACAGGGGGAACCGAGGATGGGGTCCTCGTTGAACTGGGGAGAAATATAGAAAGTAAGGCAAAAGCCAACAAAGTTCCTGTTTATTCCTAAGTACATTTAATATTTTAGTTTTATAACAATCAAATGTTTTATACATTTTTAAAGAATAGACAAAAATCGGTCACCAGAAAAATGGCTAAGAGACTAGGTGTTGGCCTGGTATGGCGAAAAGACGCGGGTTCGAATCCGGCCTTTTTCCTATTCTTTAAAAAAATATCATAAAAGGAAAATGTAGCAAAGCCAAGCCAATGAAGTTATTAAGAATATTTATTCTTATTTAATTATAATTTTGGCTTGTGAATATGAGATGATGTTTATCCACTGACGACTCCGTTGAACAGTACACAATGTTGTTCATAGTAAATAACTAAATGACAATCTCATCCAACGTCTACCGTATCAAGATTATTCAAGAGCATTATGAACCTTAACCTGAATTTGAATTCAAATTAATACTACCATAAGTAATATAATCATAACTAAATATTTTATCGAACACAAATCCCATTTTTTCCTTTCACCACTTACCTTAATATTAATATTAGGCTTCAACACTTGGAAGTCATCATCATCAGCCCAGGACTGCTTGGTATCGTCCACTATGGCCATTGCTGATATCTTCACATTGCAATATTCTACCAATTTTGGGAGATACTCCTCTGCTGTTACTAGTATGCTCACTTGTTCCTCTAGAAAATAAATTTGGTTTATTATTTACTAGCTTTCCGCCTGCGGTTTCGCCCGCTTTGTCTAATTCTTAATAAATTATATACTAAAACCTTCCTCTTGAATCTAGAATCACTATCTATTACAAAAAACCGCATCAAGATCCGTTGCGTAGTTTTATAGATTTAAGCATACATAGGGACATAGGACCAGAAAAAGCGACTGTTACATAGTAATGTAGTGAAGTAGTTACTACTAAAAAGAGCTTTCAATGCTAGAAATTATAGCACTCAAAATGATTAAGTATTAAATTATTTCTAAATAATTCGATTCAAGCGAAATAAAATCTGATCTTGGCGGAAGACGCGGGTTCGAATCCCGCTTCGTGATCGAATGTTTGTGTTCCAACACAAAAATTCAATTTAATATCGCTTATATCGCTTTCTATTTGAAATGTTTTTGATATTTATGATAATGGACTAGTTACTCGAGCCATATAATTTTTGAGATCTCAAAATAAGTAACTAGTTATCTGAAAGAAAAAATACATACTTTTCTGAGGTCCCACGAAGATTTTGCCTTCGACTTTTTTTAGCAGATCAGCTTTAACACCATTGTAGAAGACACTTGTGGCTGATAACGCTGCTTTTATGTTACGACCCTGCGATAAAACAAATAAGATTATTTTTTTAATTATTTCCAATGAATACTCTACAAAAAAAAATCTTAATTTCTAAAAATATTCAAAGCTGCTACTTATAACAAACGATCAACAATTTTAGAAACACAAATATCTAGTGTCAATAAGTTCAATTTTGAATAAATGAGAAATGAAATAATTAATATAAAGTTTTATAACAGTGCGCGAGATTATTTGAATCAATAATTAGATCCGGCTAGAAGGACCATACAATCTAAGTAAATTTTAAATAGTCTATAAATCTTTCATAATATATAAGATACTAGTGGTCCGCCCCGGCTTCGCCCGTGGTACATATTTCGCAATAAAAAGTAGCCTATGTCCTTTCTCGGGTATCAAAATATCTTCATACCAAATTTCATGCAAATTGGTTCAGTAGTTTAGGCGTGATTGAGTAACAGACAGACAGACAGAGTTACTTTCGCATTTTATAATATTAGTATGGATAATTACCTGATCAGACGTGTTCTCAATATCCACAGTGACCCTGAAGTCCTTGCCGATGGGCACTGTGTCGATGTCTCGCAGTTTGAACGTCACGTCGTTAGTTAGTGAGGACGCTACTGCGTAGTACCTGGAATGGGGAAATTTTTGATTTAGGGAAAGTGGTTTTGTGTGGAATAGCGTGTTAAACATCGTGTAGAATGTGGTATGTAGAGCATCGTGTAGAATGTAGTATGTAGTATTTAGTGTGTAACGGAGCTTTATGTAAAACGTCATGTAGAATGTAGTGGGGCGGTATATAGAGAGCGGTGGGTCGAGAGCAGTGTGTAGAGCGTTCATTTTGCATGTTGTATTAAGAGCGATGAGTAGAGTGCATTATAGATGGAGTGACATGTCGAGACGCAGCTGATGGTATTTAAGCAACGGGGAGTGCAGAATGTAGAGCTCATAGTTATTATATAGAGCGACGGGCAGAGTGCAGAATGTAGAGCGACGTGTTGCGTGTAGTATGTAGAGCGACATGTAGAGGAGCAGTCAGTGTATATAGCGATATGTAGAGCGAGGTGTTGCATGTAGTATGTAGAGTGACATGTAGAGTGGTATGTAGAGCGATATGTAGTTTGGTGTATTGCGTGTTTGTTGTAGAGCGACGCGTGCATGTTGTATGTAGAGCAGCATGTATGTAGAGCACCTCTTGGCCCGCTCGGAGTACCGCACGCCGTTCCACAGCGCGAGGCGCTCGGACGCGGTGCCCTCGCGGTGCTTGTACAGCGCCGTGACGTCAGCGCGGTGTGTGTGTAGTGTGTAGTGTGTAGAGTGACATGTAGAGCACCTCTTGGCCCGCTCGGAGTACCGCACGCCGTTCCACAGCGCGAGGCGCTCGGACGCGGTGCCCTCGCGGTGCTTGTACAGCGCCGTGACGTCAGCGCGGTGTGTGTGTAGTGTGTAGTGTGTAGAGTGACATGTAGAGCACCTCTTGGCCCGCTCGGAGTACCGCACGCCGTTCCACAGCGCGAGGCGCTCGGACGCGGTGCCCTCGCGGTGCTTGTACAGCGCCGTGACGTCAGCGCGGTGTGTGTGTAGTGTGTAGTGTGTAGAGTGACATGTAGAGCACCTCTTGGCCCGCTCGGAGTACCGCACGCCGTTCCACAGCGCGAGGCGCTCGGACGCGGTGCCCTCGCGGTGCTTGTACAGCGCCGTGACGTCAGCGCGGTGTGTGTGTAGTGTGTAGTGTGTAGAGTGACATGTAGAGCACCTCTTGGCCCGCTCGGAGTACCGCACGCCGTTCCACAGCGCGAGGCGCTCGGACGCGGTGCCCTCGCGGTGCTTGTACAGCGCCGTGACGTCAGCGCGGTGTGTGTGTAGTGTGTAGTGTGTAGAGTGACATGTAGAGCACCTCTTGGCCCGCTCGGAGTACCGCACGCCGTTCCACAGCGCGAGGCGCTCGGACGCGGTGCCCTCGCGGTGCTTGTACAGCGCCGTGACGTCAGCGCGGTGTGTGTGTAGTGTGTAGTGTGTAGAGTGACATGTAGAGCACCTCTTGGCCCGCTCGGAGTACCGCACGCCGTTCCACAGCGCGAGGCGCTCGGACGCGGTGCCCTCGCGGTGCTTGTACAGCGCCGTGACGTCAGCGCGGTCTGCGTCACCCAGCGGGTCGAACACGAACGGCTTCTTTGTGAGCACCATGCGACCGATGCTGTAGGGGAAATGTTTCTTTTAATTAATAGAGATGAGAGTTAAACCAAAAAAAAGACGTGTTGCACTCCGGGAGTGCCGGCAGAAGTGAAAACTTTATGATTATAGCGCGTCACACACGGTGAAGATACTATAATATTTTATCTTAAGATACTGTTATATTTTATATTACAGTATCTTAACGCATCCGGTATCAGCGTTCGGACCATCATTTTTCTTTTTGTCATTGCGTACTAAGACTCCTGTAGAACCGCCATCCTGTTACAAATGACGCGAAATTTTGTGGGTCATTTGTAACAGGATGGCGGTTCTACAGGAGTCTTAGTACGCAATGAAAAAAAGAAAAATGATGGTCCGAACGCTGATACCGGATGCGTTAAGATACTGTAATATAAAATATAACAGTATCTTAAGATAAAATATTATAGTATCTTCACCGTGTGTGACGCGCTTAACGTTGAGCATGTTTGATATTTTGGAATGGTATCCGTCTTACGCTTTTTCGGTCACGTGTCCTGACGCGAGTTTATGATTTTATACCCATTACAGAAAAAGTGCTCAACGCCGCTAAAGAAGTTTTCACTTCAAAAAGACGTGTGGCACTCGGGGACTGCCGCGATAAAGCTATTGGATGCTATGCCTTCAAGCCACACCTCCGCGCCCGTCGGAGTGGGGAGCGTGAGGTTTTTCGTTACGCAATTTCTGGATTCGGTCCCCGCGCTCAAGGCCCGCGATAGAAGCTATGCAATAGCTTAAAAATGGCATAAGACAGTCCATCATAATATCGACAAGGACGATTTAAGAGCCTATTTTTAATTTAATTCATAAACAACGATATGGATATAGGAAAGTGGAAACGCACGATAAAATACCTAAACTTAAAGGAAGTTGAATAGGGCATACATATAAAAAAAAGACGGGTTGCACTCCGGGAGTGCCGGCAGAAGTGAAAACTTGATTATTAACGTTCAGCATGTTTGATATTTTGGAATGGTATCCGTCTTACGCATGGAATATAAGGGCTAAAAAAAAAGTCCGTCTTACGCTTTTTCGATCAGGCCACGTGTCCTGACGCGAGTTTCAGATTTTATACCCAACGACGCTAAAGAAGTTTTCACTTCAAAAAGAATCAGTACATAACACGTAAGGGGTGCACGTAAAAGGACGCACCAGTAAAGACTTGGCAAGTTTATAGGCCTTTATACTTTATAGCCTTGCTGAAAATTGTAAGACGAATACTTACTGATAGTTATTAGTATCCACCATAGAGAACCCTGTTTCTTCTTCAGGGTCTCTCCTCCACCTCATCAGGTCAGCGTTGACTGAAGCCAGCATGAACTCCACGTCATACCCTAAACCTATCACTCCTTGTTTGATCGCTTCTAGCGGAGCCGGTCCGCATTGGAACTGGCCTGATGATGTTTCCTGTGGCGTAGCATCAATTGCTTGCCAACCACCGTAGCCTGGTAAATATGATTTTTAAATTATAGACATTTTTTTTTGCCACTTTAAACACTTAAATAGAAACATAAAAAATGGGGTAGAGAGATAGATTAAAGGCATTTAAATTCTTAAAACTTCTTTTGTTAAATGGTTGACCATTTGGAAAATTGTGAGATGGGAATGTGAAATTTCAGAACAGACAATTCCAAGCAAAATTGAATAACAAAATCAAATTACAAAACATTTATAGAAATAACAGTCCAGAGCAAAAATCTAACTCACCAGGTGGCAAATCAGGTCTGGCCATCCACACATCATTCCATACATGGTAATTCCAGATGGAATCAGCACCTTCTGGGTTATTAGGATCATAGTCCATTTCTTCCATAGTTTCAGTGTAATATTTGTCCACTGTAAGTGAACTGTTTGCGTCGTGGGCTGATACCAAATTAGATACCACTCGGGAAGGAATGCCGAGTGCACGGCATACTATAAAGATAAATATATGTATAATAAATAAATAAAATATATTATAGGACATTATTACACAATTCGACCCAGTCCCACAGTAAGCTCAATTAAGGCTTGTGTAGTGGGTACTAGGCGACGATAAATATAATATTTAATTTAATAAATACATATATATATAATAACACCCAGACCCAAGAACAAATAATTGAGTTCATCACCCAAATATTTGCCCTGACCGGGGATCGAACCCGGGACCGTCGGCTCAGTAGGCAGTTACTTTACCACTGCGCCAACCGCGTCGTCAGAATAGGTATAATAAATAAACAACAACAAAAAATATATTATGTTTTTTTTCGAATGGATTGCAATACTCTGAATAATTTGGCAATCCCAAAATTATCTCTTATCTGCTTGATGAAAAACAAATGAAAATGCACAGGTATCGGCTGTTCGTTTTCCTATTCATATAACTATTTTCTAAATTATTTGTTTACTTATGATTCTAAATAAGATTTAGACTTAGATTGATCAAAGTCACGTTTTTACTTTAAACGTGCAGATCTTACAAAGATGATTGACTTTTTACAAATCAAAACAAACTCATCTTAATACGCGAGGAATAAAATATAAAATTCAAAGACAAGCAATTACAATTTCAATGAACCTATTCATGTATCCTAATTACAGAATAAAAGATAACCTTTGTATCTCAGATTAATTTAACATAAACCTCCTTTATTAATATTAATAAGACTTGGACAGAATCCACGACTTTTAGGATATCATCTAATACGTGACTTGTTTTGAATTCAAATAGATTGATTGCGTCGTTGATATTGATAATGGACAAATTGAGTTATTATTTACTTAACTGCGCAGCACATTTAAGCTTCATTTTAACTATTTATATAAACTTTGAATAAATATTAGTTTAATCTCAATGAGAAATCAGAACACACTACAGATGGCTACTTGATGATATCCTGAGGGAATATCCATTATGCTAATTTTAATTCGTATTACTGTTGTATGTCGTATTTGAGCTCTTTATGATGTGTGGGCTGTCGCGATTGCTTTCTGTCAGGTGACCCACCAGCTTAAAAGGTTACCCGATTTAAAAATGGGTATTGGCAGAAGTCTAACACCTTATTACCATATACCATGTACCCGCTACTGCACTTACTAGAAGTAACAACGGTCGAACACCCAGCACTGACCATACTACCAGCGATAACTATACGGGTCAGCTTACTTACAGTGGTTTGTACCTGGAAATACCTAGCACTACCCACATTGCCCACGCCCACTATCCCACACTTACCAGTAGTAACAACACCAGCGAACACCCAACACTGCCCATACTGCACAGGCTCCTGTGTTTCCAGGAACTGTGCCAATATCTCCACAGATCCAGCCCAGTCAGCTGGCGCAGTTCCATCTTCATACTGTCCGTCCCAACGCCCTACAAGTACTCCGCCTTCGTCATTAGAGTTAACTACGCGGGATATCGCGCGGGTTAGTTTTACTGGGTCACCGCGGCTGTAAGAAAAAACATTATTGAAGGTGCAAAGTTCACAAGCAAAACATAGCTGATGGATTTTCTTATAGTTATTTGGTAGACAGAGATGCCGATAGTTCTTAATATGTAGCCAACTCAATAGCTTGGAAATTTTTCTGTATTTCACAATTTGTGAAACATCCACTGTAAACTGCCTAAGAAAATAAATCAGAAATTGTATTTGATAATCCATTTAAACCATGAATGTCTGTATTAGAACTTTATCACCATGTATCCTTCTTAAATTACTGGATACCTTTTTGAAGGTGGCTCCCAATTGAAATCAAAAACGTAGGCATATAAATATGGACCACATATACAATAGACACACAAACAGAACACTCACTGTTGGAACGGCACTTCAGCTCTATCCAGCATCAACATACAAGCCGGTAACACAGCCGCATCAAACTGCCCATACAACCAGGGTTTGCCTCGCGTACTCTTAATGGGCCCCACCCATACCTTGCCTACATCGCTCAACACATACTCTTGGAGGAGGGACGTGTCTTCCATGAATGTTTGGTCGTCTGGAATGTAGTAAAAGTTATATTTAAAGTTCGATTGGTTATAGCTATGGTTAAACATTTGTTGTAGCTGATGTAGATTATTTTTATAAATAAATAAATATTTCAGGACAATTTTTCGCACACGGCACGATCCCATACTAAGCTTTCGCTTGTGTTATGGAAACCAGATGGCTGATAAACATACATATATAATTTTAAATAAATACTTATATAGATAATTAACACCCAGACACAGAGAAAATAAATATGTTCATCACACAAATATTTGCCCCGGGTGGGAATCGAACCCACGACCTCTGGCCTGGAAGACAGGGCCACTACCAACAAAGCCAACCGGCTTATCTATAGTTATAACCTTTTAACTTTCGATTGATTATTGCTATTGCTATATCTGTTCGAGTTTTTGCTTTGCTATAGGTATTTCGAACTGATATTAGATATGGTTATAGATAGGATGTTTGAATTTTATGTTATAGCTAATGGGTCGTTTGGTTATGACTATAGCTGAAAGATTGTTTGATGACAACTTTAATTTTCGGATCGTATCGATAGAAACTAACAAAATGTTTCGTTATTACATGGAAAGGTGTATTCTAAATAAAGATTACATAAATTTAAATTTACCTGGGTTCCATGGGTTGAATAAAAAGTAGATGTCCTGGTCAAAGTCGTACACTTCCCGGGATTGTGAGCTCTTTGTTCTGGTGACTACGCGTAATGACCAGCAGCCCACAGGCAATGTTACTGGTGTAGATATCTACGAAAAAATAATATGTCGATAGTTATTTTCACTTTGAATGTTTGCATAGAAAAAATATAAGTACTCGTTTATTATACAAGTGGACCTTTGATGTTCTGAATAAATAAATGAAATTAAATTATCGAAGAACTTTAGTTTTTGTAATATTTTACGAAATAAAGAAATTAAATAATATTGTTGGTTTTATTTAACCTTATTATGACTATGTATGCAATTGTTTAAACATACATTTTTCCTTATTCATTATTTCCTTTAGGTGCGAAATGTAGGTTTACCTTAACAAATCTTTACCTGTACTAAGTAGGTAAATACAAATAAATAAATGTAAATGATTTTGCTTGTAATGTCAAATTAAATCAAGATTTTTTCTGTATAGCAAAATAATTATTAACGGGACTTAGTTGCCTTTAAATAAATTTAACTTAAATTAAAAATGAATTTAATCATATCACCAATAGTGTCGCATGTCACAGGTACCGGTTATTAAAAGCAATTTTATCTTAGAATTTAAAATAACTTGATAAATCGACTTGTCAAATATTTCATAAGTAATAACTTAAATTTAATATAAGATATCCAGACGAAAATAAACCAGTTTCACGATGTCTCGCTGATAATTGTGTGAAACTTGTCGGTCATTAGTTTTTGCCCATATGCTCATAACTAGGTGATATCCCGCGACTTCGACCGAATCAGAAAAATTTAAAAGAAAAATGTAAATATTTTTTTTTACAATACTTAATTAAAAATCAATTGTTACGACCAAAAGTTTATTAAAATTCTGTCTAGTCGTTTAGGAAGTAACGCAGAATAAATAGCCACTCCTACATACAAATAAATAACATAAACAATACAAATAAAACTTCCCAAATCCTAAGATCACTAAGTAAATCTATTAGGCATGCGTTTGAAACCAATAATTTGTATTTAAACGGATATTCTTAATCCACACCGTCATTTTCCAATTTTCATACGCACACGCAGATGTATATACGTGTTTGTAATATTTCTAACATTTTGTTGCCGTCGAATTATTATTCCAAACACAGAGAATATACATAACCTTGATTTGACCGCTTGATAGATTTAAATGCACTAAGTATGCAATTTTCAAACAAGTTCTAAAGTAAATTTAAAACAAACTTAAATTAGTTTTTACTGCACATTACTGTCTAGGATTTATGATATTTTGTTTTTTTTTTAATTAAAATCAAGAATTTTTATGCTACTAGGTTGTCCTAGGATTTATTTTATGTTTAAGGACCTAAATTCCTGAGAATTAATAGTTTATTCGAAGATAAATAATTAGGTATTTATACATTAATATTAAGGGTGCACTCACACACATCAGTCACCGTCACGGCACGTCACCGGACAGGATTAAAAAAAAATATGTATCAATAGTTCTAGTATGACTCTGTTCCCACACGACAGTCGCCGGCACGAAATCTATCAGTGACGTCCCCGGTCAGGCACGTCAAATAATCTTTCCATACATGTATCATACTTTTATCCCCACTCACCCGGTGCCGTCACGTCTCAGTTCAGTCAGCGTCGTGCTACCGTCAATTGCTACATGTTCTCTAGCGTGACACACGTCTAATCACTCACTAACCTGATGTATGTGTTCAATGATTCAGTCAAACCGGCGACGTGACTGACGGACAACATGACGGTGACTGGTGTTTGTGGATACGTACACAAACCGTCACCGATCAGTCATCGGTGACTTGACGGTGACTGATGTGTGTGAGTGCACCCTAAGTCGTATTACTAGATCGTAAAAAGATGATAATGAAACTGTGAATTGAAAACAGATTAAATTAAACAAAAGCTCATTTAGTTCATTCATGTCTATGAATATTATATAATTTATGAATACTAACACAAACCTAACCATAACTATAATGACTCTATAACTACTAATCACATTGTTTTAATCATAACTATGGTATTCAATATTTAAATAATTATTTACGGTGCCTAAATAATGTTTAAAATAGGCGCCATACTTTTGACAACTCATCATAAATCATAGAGTAAAGAAATACTATTCATCATGGACGTATAAAAAAAGACGGACGGTATATCGCCTAAACATTGAGTGAAGCCTAGTAATGGCGGCGAAACATCCATGTGTGTGTGCCATGTTGCCATGGCAACAGCTGTCCTGATGACAATGGCGGCTGTATTTTTTTCTATAAATTTTGCCGTAATAATTTTGGCATTAAAACATAAAAGAAATAACTTGCTTCCCTGTGGAATGTAATCCCTTGTGTTTTGTTATTTAAAATTGTACTGTTGCGACACCATTTAACCACGCAAGACGGCATTTTAAATATTTTTTGTGAAACAGTGACGCAGTTAATCAGTCGGTAGTTCACGATGTAATGGCGGCCGACTAGCTTACTATGGTGAGAGTGTGTGCGTGTTTATTGTCTTTACACGATCGCTAGCTTACTATGGTGGCTTCACGTTGTTTGTTCGGCGTCCGTCTTTTTTTATACGTCCATGCTATTCATAATTAATGTTATGGGTCCGCCTATACGTAGTATAGCAACCCGCACCTGGCCAGCGTGGTGGATTATGGCCTGCACCCTCATAGGAGGCCCGTGTCCCAGCAGTGGGAACTTATATGGGCTGATGATGATGATGATACGTAGTATACAATGATAACGTGAATATATTTTTGGCTAAGCTATTCAAAGATTAGAATATAAATGTTTGATTATAAAATCCGTTTGTATTTACGTTTTATCATAGTTTTATGTTAATCAAATATCTGCATAAATAGCTGAGGATTAGGTAGTTATAAATTATAATATTATCTTTTATTATTATACAAAATGAATATTTGCGAATCATTATGGGTATATGCATGTGTATGTGTAATAAAAAAAAAAACAAATACAGACTCTTTTTTTATTTTCCAAAGCCACATGCATTTATAATTATAAAACTGGCTTGTTTTAATATCTACATAGCTACGATCAAGTATTGAAACTGTAATAAGAACTAAAAAGCTTATCCACTCTATCCAAATTTAACAAACATTAATTAATTGGTCAATTACAAATTTGTTTTCCTTGATATAAAATAAACAGTAATCATTTCCTGCTTCTAGTGCGATGCATTTTAACTGAGACTTACAAAAAATTTTAATTGTTGTGAATTTAAATTTTATTATGAAAATATCAAAGGCCACACTTAAAAAAAATGTTTAAGATAATATAATTGGGGGTGATTATTTTTTTGCAGTCTTTATTTGGCGCCAAATATGTGTCTTTACTCTTTTTACTTAGTAAAAAGTTTTCAAGCAGAATTTTCTTAAAAGTTTGTACGTGCGGTTTGGGCGTGAAAACTGAAAAAAATAGCACAGTATTACAATTGTAATACCTACTGTGATAATAGTGATAATTGACCACATATTAGGACAGATTACTAAATAGTCAATAAGGAATAAGGATACGTAAATCTTCCCACACTTATTTAAATAACAATATTCTTTGTCACAGTTATTTAATTATTATACAGACTATATTATTAATATTTATTTCCTACCAATTGGCAATCGTAACGGTTGAGTAAGCGATTAAATCATATCCAATGTGAGATGCACATGCAACTCTTCTAAGAAATTCCAATGCTGTTTGGTCTAAATTAATTTACGACATGAAACGTAGTAGCTTTAGTATGAATACTATAGTTTTACACAATTGTTTTCAATTTGGTTTACGTGCTCTTTGAAATAAAGTTTAGAAAATAATCAAATTTGTATGAGGAAATCGTACAATTGGCCTGCAACATCTATGTGATTAGAATTTTAATGTTTAAGTGTTCTATTCCAATTTATATCTACTAATATTTTGAAGCTGTATTGTTTGCATATTTCTCAGGAACTACGTTCGAAACTTCTAATATAAAGATATTTTTGTATTAAATAGGAAAATGTCAAGGAAAAATATTACAAAAAATAAGAAAAACTAGTGGAGTATTGAGATATAAAAGGAAATTGTAACTTACCTCAAAAGATAAAGTGTTATCTTCTTGTACGCTGAGCAGCTTTGCAGTCCATGTATATTTGTCTGTTACAGCATCACGCTTCAAGTAGATGGAACCCTGCGTATCTAGCGCAGGTTTATCTCCTTAAAATAAATAAATAATATGGTATTTTCACCGATCCTTGGTACTAAGTTTGCATTAAATGTGTCCGTTTAAAGTGTCCCAAAATCGAGTCTAAAGGAGACGGTTACATACTAACATACGGGTGAAGATAATAAATACGTGTTAAAAAGTTAAGAAATATAATATTTAAATACTGAAAGTACCACGTTATAGGTAGACTCTATTAATAAAAAATGTATTTAAAATTACTACGAATATTTTATTTATTTATTTATTTATTACTCTTCAATAAAACTAGTATGTACATGGGAAACTTATTGCTAATTTATACAAAACAAAAAAAAAATGAATATACTCATTATAGACTTAGATATGCGCTAGAAATAGAAATATAATTCTAGTCGAGATCTAGGTAGACTGGACCAGACGTGTTAATGACCCTAATTATTTGCACATGATGGATCGAGTACTTATTGAGTGTGAAATTCGTATCAGTCTTAATGTACCTATCTATGTACATTATACAGCAACTAGCTGTTGCCCGCAGCTTCGCCTGCGTGGAATAGATTAATTTTCATGGTACAAACTCTTATACAAACTTCATTCCCTATTTTATCCTCTTGTATATACATATTATAGCCTATAGCCTTCCTCGATAAATGGGCTATCTAACACCGAAAGAATTTTTCAAAATGGACCAGTAGTTCCTGAGATTAGCGCGTTCAAACCAACAAACTCTTCAGATTTACAATATTAGTATGTAGGTATAGATATAATTAAACACAAAAAAGTGTCGAAGTAGGTATGTGTTCTAGTCTATAATTAGTCTATTAGTGATCTGGTCTCCATATTATAAAGACTTACTTTAGGATCCCACTAGGAAACTACATGTACCTACCTATTTAAAAAAAATTCATGCGCACACACACATTTCTATAAAATAGAAAGGTTTATCAACTGCTTAAAATTTTAACATAATATCCAAAACTGTCTTCTGAATCAAATTTATCTTTAGAATAAACCAAATTCAAGTAGTAAAGTAAAACATTAATTAAAATATTAAATTCGCTAAATTTATCTGATTATTTATCTGTAAACGTTTAGGGTTGATTTTTCAATCCTTGGTTAATACTTATTCGTCGAATAACGTACTAAACTACCATTTCAAAAATGTATTCTTTGGCCGTATTTGACAGTTTACGGGTGACATTTTAATATTATCGTGTAATACTTTATTGGGCGGATAACTTTTAACTATGGATTGAAAAGTCGGCCCTTAATATTACAAAATACCATCTTACCCAGGGTAAAAACGAATTGCACCAGATCATCATTTTCATCATACGGTCTGTTGAACCTCACCACACCATTGAAGGGTTGACCTCGCCTCACTATCGTGCACACGGGAGTTTCTTCGTTCACTACTTCGAATCTGTTTTAATCAAATTTTATGATATTGAAAAATGAGAATAAATTGATATTTCAGGACATTTTTCACACAGGACACGATCTGATCCTTAGCTTTCGCTTGTTTTAGGTATGGAAACCAAAAGGCTGATACAGACATGTAGATAATAATATTTAACACCCAGACACAGAGCAAACATCGATGTTCATCACACAAGTATTTTCCCTGGGTGGAAATCGAACCCACGACCTCTGGCTTCGAAGGGAGAGTCGCTACCATCAGCCAACCGTTCAAAGAAAACAGAATGTTGCTAATTTTTATCAGCTGTCCCTAAAAAAACTATTAATCTATTTTCGTAAAGTATTTTTATGTAGAGCATTGTAATTGGTTTTTAATGCTTTTAGTTTACAATTAGAAATTAAATTACTAATGGAATACATAAAATAAGAACTATTAAATATTTAAATTAAATCTTCTAAAATATAGCACGCGAATAGTATACCGTGTACTATTTAGCGTATGGTTTTATTTAACAATAAATAAATTTATTTCTTAGTTAATTCATAGAATAGTTCATTAAAAACCTTACACTATTATATAAACCGAAAAAATAGGAGTATTTAAAAGTAATCATACTTACTTAACAGTATTATGAGGCTGTGCGTTTTCTCTCGGATAAAAATGTACTACGTCTACTAGTAAGGGCTCCATTTTCTATATTCCTGGATAAAAATTAATACATTTTGTTAAATATTTACAATTTAAAAGTATAGTAGGTATACAAATAAACGTTTTATGTAACTGTTCAGTTTATGGGAAAAGTTATTTACTATAAATTAGTCGGTGTTTTTACATAGAGTTGCTATTTAATTCCAAAGTTCTATGTTTTCACATAATACTCTAATTTTATAATAACTTTGAAGTAACTAAGTACTTAATTAAATGAAACGAAAATCTATAATTTAGTGTAAAAACGTGTTGAGCAATCTTTCGTTGTTCTTAGTGCGTTTGAAAAGATTCTATGCAATGTTCTAATACTGAACAACCCTGAATACGAGTTTTCGTTTAGACTAAAACGTAACTAAATAATGGTCTAGCTCGAATGCTCTAGCTCTATGTTCGTTTGATCTAAATGCACTGTTAGAAAATTAGTTGTTTAAAGAAAATCCCAAGAGCCGTAAGATTAGGTAGAGCTCTGGAATTTTACTCTAATTAAAATTTGAATTGTACATATATATAGACTACTAGCGACCCGCCCCGGCTTCGCCCGTGGTACATATGAAAAATAGATGTTGGCCGATTCTCAGACTTACCCGATATGCACAGAAAATTTCATGAGAATCGGTCCACCCGTTTCGGAGGAGTATGCAGACTAACATTGTGACACGAGAATTTTATATATATATATATATAAGATAGAGGCTCTATGCGTGAAATCTAATGGTCCATAATAGAGCTTACCTATAAATTTTCGTTTCATATTTTTATATAATAATCATATAAGTATTATTTGTATTTTTGTTCCATAAAGATATCTCATTCCATTCATCCAATAGAGTATTTATAGTAAAAATATATCTAATAAAATTATTCTAAAAATTCTAAAGACAAATTTAACTCTTAGAGCCTATTAATTGTTTTATACACAGTCAACAAGAAAACTGGTTTAAAGTAAATATTTTCAAACCCACACAAAATCATCACTATGATTGAAAAGTATACAGAATTATAAAGGTATAATTTAGAAGTTATTATTGTTAAACGATTTTTAGCATTTTATTGCATATGTTCGCAGAATTACATAGGAATTGTTCCCATTGTAATTATTTATAGGTACTTCGATAATTATTTGCGTTGTATAATCATTATGGTATATTTGATATTTGTATGTTATGTGTTCATAAATGAACGTATTGATTAAGATAGCGCCATTTTGAGTTTAAAATCTAATAATAAAAAAGAAAATAACAATTGTTTTAATATAATATGCTTTCTAATTCATAAGCATTGGTAGTTCATAAAAAAATCTCTCTAGTTTTGAAAATGAATAGTACAATATATTTAAACTGATTCACAGTTGCAAATAACACGTCTATTTTAGTATTTCGATCGACTTTTCGAAACAACACGACTATTTTAAAATCGGAAGTCATAAAAAGTTCCTGAACAATGCAACTCTGTAAATAATTCTGACATACCATTATTTTCAAATATTCCGAAGATCTCTAGATTATTATAATTATTATAGTACAAGATATTATGCTTGCTTATGCTTGATTCTTTTTTTTGCTGATATTGATTTGAGGGCGTATGATAAGTATTAGATATCTTGAACATAATTATTTATTTACCTACTTATTCTACTACTATACAATCACATTGAGTAATGAATATACTTAGGGATACTGATGCTTAAAAAAGTAGTTTTCAAAGAGCCTCTTTGAAAGCCGTCTCAAGAAGCTATTGATTTACGTGAAATAAAAACGAATTACTTGAACCGAAATATGCTACAAAAAGTAGAGGTCAATCCCGTCCTCATTATCAAACCTGTTAAACGTTTAATACAAAAACCATCAAAAGAACATTTTTTTAAGTCTTATTATAATTTAAAATCAAACAATGATGTTATCTTAGATTAAGGATTGGTCCAACTTCCTTAATCTAAATCTCCTCCAACCTCCTCCAATCTCCTCCAACCAATCCTTAATCTAAGGATGTTATGTATTTATCATTTGAGATACCTATAATTATTCTTGACTACTTGTATTTAGAGAGTTTTTTAATAATTTGTTGTAACATGTTTTAAATACATAATATAAACAAATTTGATCATACGTTATCTTTAAGTAAACCGAATTTGTATTCCAAAAAAATTATATAATTTAACACACGATTTTCAAAAAAATTACACATTTTTTTATAACAAAAAAAAAGTAATTTTATTCACCTCTCAAATAAACTCTCAAAAATAATATATTTCACAAACACAGCACAGAACACAAGCAAAAACCGCCGACACAAGTGCGCGCACGCAACTAACGCCTCAGTCAAAACGCGCCGCATATATCTTGATACGTTGTATTCAGATGTGTGGTGTATATGATTTTTGGGTTTAGCGGATAAATTCATTTTAACAATATTAACTATATATATTTGCTTTTTGGTTTAAATTATTCTTAGGATTCAAGTATGTTGAGGAGGAGATAGGATTCAAGTATGTTGATGTAGGAGAAGAAATGTACATTTGCTGAAGGAGTAGATTAATAATTATTAGAATTATTGATCAATTATTGTAATTCAATTTATATACAAACTAGATGGAAATCACAGCGTCATTCACGTGGTACCCGCTTGAAAAATGACCTTTGAACAGACTATAATATTATAATCTATCTCTGTACCAAATTTCAGACCTAATCGGCTGTTTTTGCGTAAAAAAGTAAGAAACAAATAATAATCTGTACCAAAATTCTTAGAAACTTTCGCGCTTATATTGTTATTGGAACATTCAGATGAATTTATTTGTATAATTTAACTTTTTTTTATATATTTTATACGCGTGTACTTACCAAAGTTCACATTGAACTAAATGGTTCCAATTATCGAATATAGACCTATACAGACTGCATGAATACACATTGAATATAACTTAGTCTCAATGAAAAGCAATTTTAACACTGAGAGGATTTCTTATTACTGTAACAAAAAATATTATGGAAAAGAAATTAAACGATAACATAACTAGGTATTAATTAATTTAAAAGTATGATTACAAAGACATGATATCTGTTAAATGAGAACGTTGAATACTATTTGATTTTAATTATACCTACCTAATTTGTAGTTGTTTTTAGACTTTGTAGTATTTATAGTCTGCGTAGAACATAATATAATTTTACATCCTCTTTATGAACTTCAAGTTTGTTAATAAAGACAAAACTGAGATCAAATTACATATAAGCATTTACACGTAGAGCGCCAATCGTTTGTAAAAAAAATTGTTGTCATTAGATTTGTGTTAGTTTAATTAATATGGGGAAGAAAATTACTTTATTTGGTGTGGGCGTAGTGATTGTGATAGTGAATTTAATGTTTACCCTATTTTTAATTTATTAAGAGAATTTCATAAATTGTGATTAAATGTATACCTATGTTAAAAATTTAATATGTAATCATTATTTCTTGGAATAACAACATGATATTTTATTTCCCAACTCAATCATGGTCACCCTACGATTACGCAGAGGCGCCTAATTCAGTGTCATCCTATTAATAAACATCGATATACAAATAAATAGTAATTCCCAAAGGCCGCCACCGACACGTCACAGCCGCGCGGATGACGGTTGATGACTGCGGCTTTCCTCGTAATTCGTTTGTACGTGACATTAGAATCGTAATGATTGTGACGTAGTAAATGTCCTTTTTTGAAATTTGAGGGTCAAGGTCATTTTTCGTGAACTTAAAAAAATATAAGCCTTTCAAAATGAGATAAGGTCAAGGCCATTTTTTGTGAATTATTTTTATTTTTTCAATTTTTCAAATATTTTTTACGGACCGTAATGAACTTTAATATTATGTAGGTGCATACATACAATATTGTATGTAATGTATTCTAGGTACATTATACATTTGCATTTAAGTTTACTATAATATGAGTTAAACACTGGCACCAGGAAACAGCTTTCTCTAGCAAGTTATTGACGATTCCCGTACTAAATTACTTATTTGAGCCAATTTTTAAGTTATTAGTCATCAATTAAACAAAATAAGAGGTCTACCTCAAAATCCAACAGAATAAAAGATTTTTTTTGTATATTCGTCTGAGCTATGGCGTTGTGTGAAATTACTGGAGATTTCAACTATTTTAATAAGTAAGTTCTTGTAATGTTCTAGTGATGAATTCGTTTTTCTACAATAATAGATCATATTATCTAATAAATATTTTATTTTTGGTTATATGTACAATGTATTGACAAAAATAGTTTACATATATATACATATTTATGGCAAACATTTGGGACATCCGGTAGTCTATTTATTTTTAAAATTTAACGACTATTTTTGATACATTACTTGCACCTTGCGCATAGGGTTTCCCAATCATTGTCTAATGTCTATGGTAATTGGCAGTGAGTCATGGTTATGGTCACACATCCATAAACATCCATATGGATTAATCGCTCATTTGTAGATTTGTAGACTAACTATGTATAAGATTTTTAAAGTGTAGGAATAAATAATTCTCTACTAAAATCTCTCAAAAATATTAATTGATAAAGTAGAGTTAGCTAATTACAATTAAAAATTTTAAAGAATACGAAAAATTATTCATTTGTCGTAGAATTTAGAAAGTGATAAACATAAACTTCCTGCTGATATAATAAAATAAATATAACAAATTAAAATTAATAAAGTAGAAGAAAATCATTATATCAAGATTGAAAATAGGTACGATATAATTTATATGAAAAATATAGAAGAAATAGACGCAAATATTTAGATATCTCTAATGATTAGTATAAAACATTGTTATCTTAATTATTATTGGAACGGTTGAAAGATACGCGAAAGTAAAATATATCTTTGTCATCTTAAAGACTATATTCTTATATTTGTGAGATGAGAGCATGAATTTATATGTTTATCTCCTTTTGTGTGGATGAAGCTTATAGGTAACATTTAAATCAATCTATATTATTTAAGTAGTTAGCATGAATTTATATATCTTAACGAATTTATATTGTATCAAAGTATTTAATATAAATAAAAAAATTGTTTTGTATAGAAGATTTTTAATGTGATAGTTTATTTTCTTAGCATAGGGATTAAAATGTACCACTGGAAGATACTTGTTCCCACGACACAGGGAATCCTAGTGTGGGAGCAAGGGTTTTCAATTTCTATGCATCTTATATTTTTTGGAAATAAAGATTATTGTTATTGTTATTGTTATTAATAATATCTTTCTTCTTATATATAAAATTCTCGTGTCACAATGTTAGTCTGCATACTCCTCCGAAACGGGTGGACCGATTCTCATGAAATTTTCTGTGCATATCGGGTAAGTCTGAGAATCGGCCAACATCTATTTTTCATATGTACCACGGGCGAAGCCGGGGCGAACCGCTAGTAATATACAAAATTATCGTATTTAAACAATGTTTGTAACTAAACTCCTCCGAAGCATTTTGACCAAAGAGATTCAACTATTATAGGCGTTGATTTTGACCCACTCTACGTTTTTTGTGTATATTCGATAGAGCCACGTATATTCTTTATTCTTTATTCTTAATTTATTTTTTCCAACACAAGTAATTTACAGGTACGTATACCCAAAACATTACAATGTATATATGTATACTATAATCATATATCATAATAATAATTATAAGTCGTAATTTCTCATACCCATACGGCCATACCATATTATAGCAAGCAATGTTTCAGTTCTACAATATTCTATGAGGTACGTGACGTGGAATTTCTAAAATTATTCATCCTTCCTACGTTAGCTATTTCTAGTTATTGAATTATAATAATTCTATAAATAGTTAGGCTTTGTACATTGCTTTTGAATGAGAAGTTCATCATAGTTTTGCCACACGTAACAAAAGGGCTGTGAGTTGTGACTCATTATTACATCGACTAAGGAGTCAATCTATAATAGAGCTTAAAAGTTTGTTTGGTTGTCACACTAATCTCGGGAACTGCTGGTACCAACAGAAAGATATTTTTGTGTCGCATAGTTCATTAAGTGAGCATTATAGTTACCAAAAGGAGTGGAGCAGCAATGAAAAACGTATGCAAAACCTAGGAGAGCATTATAATGTTCTCTATATTTTAAACTTATTGACTCTATGATTTATTCCTTATAGTTACATTCCAAAATATTGGTTTAATACATGGGAAAATCTGTGTATAAATTATTCATTTTATTGCTTAACCTTTGCGTTATAATAACAATTTTGTGGTTTTCTAATGTCTCCAATATAAATTATTGTTTGGAACAATATACCAATGTCAAACGGTTATTGACCTTAGTGGATTAACTATAAGTCGTCTATTAACTATTTTATGTACCTAATAGTATTTAAAGATTTTTTCCTTGATAGCCACCATAAAATGGATGAGAAATATGTATTGTGAGGGTATTGACTTTATGATAGAATTCATGCTTGGTCTAGCTTTGGCGTTCAGTTTTATTTTAAACTAGCTTACCGCCCGCGGCTTCGCCCGCTTTGACTAACTTAGGGACAGAGAAAGCGTCTTTGTTTTATACTAGGTTTTATAAGAAGTTACTAAGTTGTAGTTACGTATAAATAAATATCTAATCGTATTTATAACTATCTATTGAACTTACGTTTGCTTATGGACATCTTTATGAATGTAATAGAAATACTCTAGAGACTTTAAACTGAGTGTATTTGTTATTTTTGTATTAGAGTTACGTATTTAAAATTGATCTGTAATTTTAAACAAGTTTCGTAAGGAATATATTAGGTAGGTGTCTAGAGTCTAGACTACATAAACATTTTGTAGACTAGTTCTGAAGAGCTATTTCCTAAAACCTACAGACAAATATAATAATTGTCCACGGTTTCGCTCTCGTAATAATAAAAACTACACGGCAATAAGGTACCACTAATTGCTCCGTTGCGAACAGAATGAAAGACAGACAAACATTTACTACGCATACAGTAAGTAAATTAAAATAATGTAAATTGTATGTATGTATGTAATATGTACCTAAGTTCACTTGTATGATTTTTATTTTTTATCCATCCATTTATCTAATACTAGCTGTGCTCCGCGGTTTTACCCGCAGTGCTCCGCTCCAATTGGTTTTAGCGTGATGATATAATATAGCCTATAGCCTGCCTCGATAAATGGGCTATGTAACACCGAAGGAATTTTTCAAATCGGACGAGAAGTTCCTGAGATTAGCGCAAGCAAACAAACAAACTCTTCAGCTTTATAATATTAGTATCTATAAATATCTCGTCTAGAATACATATAGATTAGTTCACCTGGTCATTAACACTAGTTCCTCGAAAACATACAATCAAATACATCAGGCCGTCTAGATTACTTGGCTACAGTTCAACTTTCGACTGTGAAACTATTTTGATGGCTTCTAAATAAATTCTTATACGATATTCCGATCACACATTGTAGCGACAAGCCGTAAAATATTAGCTAGCTTCATCCTGCAACCTTGCTCGCAAATACAATAAAAAAAAATAGTTCGACTCGCAATTCACCGGCAACTTGCGAGTCGAACTATTTTTTTTTATTTCTTTCAATCTGACTTCAAAGATCTGGATGGGATATTTGATACTAGGTATACTTATTTGGGACCTATATTTGTAATTTTTCATACCAGTAAAACTCGACGGACATTAATTATTATTAAAGTAGAAGGGCATTACAATCTGGAATAGCATTCTCTCATCAATGAAAATTCAATAATACTTGAGGATATTTTTAATTAAATTTTACACACTAATTATTCGACTTTCGCTCACCTGCTTTCTCCATATTGCTGAATATTCCTGTTTATTGTAACGAAGATTATTGATTTATTTCATCATTTGTTTTTATTCAATTAAATTTTAAAAGCGCAGTAGCACTTATAGCATTGTTCAGTGTTTACAAGTGTTGTTTTTAATATTTTCTTGATAAAATAAACTTAAATTGACTCATGTAGTTAATTTGGAATTTTCATTTCTAATCGTAAATAACAGCGGTTTAAATTTATCGAAACATAATCATCGAAAAAACAATGTTCGTGAAAAGCCGCGAAATCTGCAGTTCTATTTTCAAATCTCCAGTTTTACGTTCAAAAATAGAACCACGTAAGAGGTTTTATTAAATATTACTTTTATAGAATTTATGCGTTATCTGTATAAGATTTAAATATTATGTTAACACGAATAACATACCCTAAAATACTCATTGGACAAATCCTGTTCGACTAGTTTGGATAACGAGGCGATGTCCAAGATGGTTGTATTATTCCGTCCATGGCTATCAAGAATATGCAATAAACCCTCTTACAGTGTAACCATTTTGAATATTGGATTTCTTAATTAAAGTAATTTTTATTCGAATTTGGTTCTCAAGTCGATTGTATTGAGCTTTCAACTGTAAACCGATTTTAATGAATTATTTGAGAGCTGTTGCATTCTGACTGGTTTGGACCATTTAAATGTTTAGTTGTGAGAATTTGAAGCTGGTGCAGTTATTTGTTGAAAAATAATTATTTCCAGTCCTTTAAATATGGAAATATATGTATATTTTAGACTTTCTGAAATTACTATTTACATTTAAATAAGAAAAACTTTTAATTTCGCCCTCAACTTTACATTACATAACTATTTATAATTTTTATGCAAATCAAACAAAAAATTAAATAAGAGTTGTGAATTGACAAGTCTCCATATTATTGTAAATGCAAAATTATCGATATTTTTAACATGCCCATAAAAGTCCGGTTTCCGATTCTTATGGTCATATTATGCAAGAATACCGGTTTTTACAACTGCAGTGTTGTTTTAATCGATTTGGAGTTAATCAACTGTGATTGTCAATTAAGGAATATATTTATGTGTAATCTGAGAATAAATTATATTTAAAATAAGGATTACTATGTATTGTAAAGGTCAGAATTAATTTATATATATTATTTTCTATTGTATAGTCAAGATATACATTTAAATAATCAACATAATATTTTTATCAAGTTTTGGTGTTGTGGTACAAGCAGGGGCGTAGCTACCGCAGTATCTGCCGTATCAATTATACGGGGCCCCCGCGCAAAAATTACTAAAAACTTCCCAATTTTTTTTTCAGAAATGACAAAAGTCAAAAAAAGCAATTTTCTGGCATTTTTTTATTGAATTGTTTGTAAAAATTTTGGAATAAGTGACAGATAGATAATTATGATGAATAACTATTTATTTTAATTTTATGCAAACATTTTTTTCTTTTGTGAGAAATCTTTACCCTTCCTAAGGGCCCACAAACAAATTTTTATACGGGGCCCCGCCAAGGCACGCTACGCTTCTGGGTACAAGATACAAAGCTTCAAGAAGAAATAAAGTATTGAAAAAAAAAATCTATTATGTACAGAAAACCCTACTTAATAACCTAAGTAGGTATGTAGTTTAACGATTTTTTTCTAAGGTTGGTTTTTTTAGTCTGTGTCAGAGGCAATTATTTTCAAAGGGTCACCTAACTTTTTGCCTATGCTTTTTGCATGTTTTTTGTGTACTTTGAAAAATTACAAAATACATGACGATGCAATGATTAATACGATCAATCATTGATGATCTAGACGGATATCACGAGTGTGACTCAGTTTACGTGCGAATAACCTATTCGTGTTTGGAAAATGCGTAGACATTGTTAAGTAATGTTTTATAGAAATGCATCTGAATTAGTTAGTAGCCATATTGGAATGTGAAGTAAACATCTGTATTCGAGTCTAATATATTAGGTAATTAAGTATTGTATTTATTAATTTTTTTAGTGATGTTGTAGTTAGTTTGTGTTTAAACTTTAAATGTTGCAAAATTTTATTTTGAGAAGTTTTCTTGTAGAGTGAAACAAAAAATACACAAAGAAATGTACATCCACTGTGTATGATACATGATATTTATTCATTAAAAATGCAAAACCTTAGCTCTCAACGACACACTTTGAAAACTACAGAGCAAGTGTTTAGACAATTTAAAGCGATAAATAGAACTAAATCCGGCCCGACTCCCTTTTATCATCGGTTTTAATTTTGTAATAGTAGAAAAATAATCTAAGTTTAATTCTCAGCAGACAGTATGTAAAGTAGGTAATTAGTAAAAGTATTTCTGGGTATCATTACTTTCAATAAGAATTAATTAAATAAAAATTTATAATTGTTTTCTATTATACCTATTCCATTATTTATTACGTTTTGCATTTATTACGTTTGATATCCGTCATTGTACTGTCTGTCTGTACATAGGTAGTATATAATTATCATTTATCAATTAACCCCAGTTATAGGCGTGAATATTAATTGTTACTTATTAATAATTAGTATACGGATATGATGAATTATATGACGCATTCTAGTTTTTTTTTTTATATTATAAATGCGTAAGTCTGTCTGTCTCTTCTTTACGACTCAACTAATGAGCCGATTTCGATGAAATTTGTTACAGATATAGCTTTAGACCTGCAAATGGACATAGGAGAGTATAGAGTTTTATCTAACTTATGGTTATATGTCTTAATTCTTATGATGATATTGAGAGAGTAAGTAATAATTAAAGTGATTAAATATTTGAAGGCTAAAATAGTTGTTAATAATTATATTATCGAAAGAACTAGTAATACTACTTTCATGCAATTTTTTTTATTAATTGATTGCTTGAAAGTTGTACGGTTTATCTGTTACACTTTCTCGGCTTAAACCTGAAATTTAACGAAATTTAGATCATCTAGATTCAGATTCAAAAGGTTTTATTTATATAGATAAAAATTTTAGGATTAAATTTTGCTTGTATGTATTATTTTATGCAGATTTTCTTTAAATTTAAACAACAGCAGCTATGTAGGTAGTTACGGGGTCCACTTCAAGTCATGGAATAAAATTTTGTAATATACTTAGACATTATTTGAGTGATTTCTCATAAATATAATGATAAGAACTTAGGTGCCTATATATTTACGATTTATAACTTAGGTACCTAAGTACCTTATAAATCAATATCTTCCCATAACGTTTTCCTGTCGTCTTACATCATTTACATCATATTTTAAGAATGATGCGAAAAAGTGCAGATTGTTTCGGAGAAATCGTGAATGCATCACTTGAACAAGGTTGTCTCGACCTCAATAAAAACTTTCCTTATGCATTTATGTTTTGTTTAAAGTTTTAAACCGCAAGCATTTTTATAATAAGTATTAAGTACCTCTTAATTCTTGATTGTATCGTATTACTGTTTTTTCACACATAAGTATCAATGTTTACGTAAATTAAGGAATACAAGGTAAGGATGTAAAGTAGTATCGTTTTCTCGCATTGACGAGATATACATATAAAATATAATTATATGTATGTGTTTAAATTTGATGTTCATTAAAAAAGTTGTCTAAATAGGTATCTTAACCTTAGTAAATACTTACTTGTTTACTACTTACGTCAAAGCACGTAGCGCAAAGCTCAAAAACCATTTTTTTTTTCATTTACTTACAGTAGGTAATATTAACTAACTACCTACTAATTTATTTGATGTCGATGGAATTCTGCGGAAAATCGAATTGAGTAATTCGTTTCGTTCAGAATAATTAAATTAAGTTTATTCTCAATAGATGCATTCAAGCAAGCATTTAACTTTAAATCAAATAAATAAGCTATTTGTCTCCAAGTTCAAGATTCGATATAATCAATGAACAGTTCTGTGTCAATGAATGAATTTGTGTATTAGATGTAACACAAATTCATTCATTGATTATAATAAACAAGGTGTAGCATAAATGCATGAATGAAATGAATATTATAATATACTATTGATATATTGGTTAAAGATAATATCAACAAAGTTCAGTAAATCTTGTAAATATAAACCTGGTCACATACAGGGCAAATATTATCAGTAAATGTATAAGCAGTAATTTAAAGTTTAACTACACACTTATTTTACTTAAGTACTAGAGGCTCGCGATAAGGAAATGTTCAAACACCAAATATTTACTAAATGAGTAGATAGATTTTATAGGTAACTTAGGTCTCGAAAATCAGGATAATTACGTCTGTTGTTCAATACCGGAATGATAAAGTTCCTTAGTTAATAAAATATATAAAATAGTATTCAAACATAATAATAGTAATAAATATGATTGATGTTTTAATGTGTGTTCGCTTAATTTGCTCTGACACGAGTAATTGTTGGCATGACAATGATCGTTTAGTGATTAATTGAGTTGTTTAACTTCCAACAGAGCATATTTTATTAAATAACACAAATACGTAGGTAACTAGGAACATTTATCAATTATTAATATCACTTATAAAACTAAAATTGAGAGATTTGTAAAATAAATAAGTAGGTATACCTACCTATATAAAACGTTATGCCGCATATCCTACAGGAAATTAAAATTTTGTAAATCCAAATTACCAGCTACAAAAACCACTCAAACCACATTTTGCAAATACTTAATTAAAATTTTGTTATTGTAGGTAATATCTAAATGTATGGACATTGTACAAATCTTGATTTATTAAAATCGATCATGTTGTATAATATAATGTATTGCAACAGACATCTCATCAGATAAATAATTAATACCATCGTAAAAATACCTCAAAGCAAAATCTATTTTTCCCAACGCATTGCAATGCACTCGATTTTTAAAATCTCAATGACACGACATTTTCGTCATAATTCCCTCGTAAATCACAATTAATTACGTTTCACGCTGGTGTGGTCGATGAATCATTTTATCGTATTTATAATTACATCACTAGTACCAAATACGGGTAATGTTATCGTCTACCGCAAGCACCGTGACCTACAAAGGGACTCATGGTTCTAGGAACATATAGTGATGTGCGTTGAGTTTCGGTAATCGACTGTAACGTCTGGAAGATTGGCTGTGCTTTTTCCTGTAAATTTGAAATACTATGTAAGGTACAAGGACTCTTTCAGGGTATTTTTCACAGTAAATTGTAATTCATATCTTGGGATTTTGGATAGAGCTACTGAATGTGTAGGTTTGTACATGTTTTATAATGGTAAAAAGTATGAAAAACGAATTTTGAATATACTTACATAGTGCATGAAAAGGCAAGGGTTTTTTATGATAAAGTTGGAAGTTTTTAATGTGTTTGACCACTTCCGCGTTAAAGATTTAAGTATTTGCATCAGTAAGTAGTACATAGGTATAGAATATTATTCTGACTATTGAAGCTTGTATCATGATACTCATGACGTTTTCTATGTAGCATCTACCAATTCCAAACCAATTCGCATTCAGTTTGCGTACAAAAGTATTAAAGAATAAACATAAAATGAAAAAATATTAAATAGAAAATTGTTTATCCTTTTAGACCTAAACAATTTAATGGTTGTCATTGGTAATTCCGTTTTCAGCTTTGACATGAAATCATAATAAATATTTCTCAAAGATATATGAAGCCGTAATTTGTCTCAGTAAATCGTAATGACATGTTAAGTGCTTGTAAGTGGGTAACTGCTTAGGGCAACCCTATCATTACGCTGCGCCCAAACAGAATGCGTCAATACTTTTGGTACAGTCACAAAGTTACGTTTTTTCTATATTTTTTTCTTTATTGGCTTTAGATAAAGGCTTAAATACAACATCCTAAGTCGAATGACTTAACTATTCCTGATAGAATTTGTTTGAGCTTTTCCATAGACACAATTTAATCCTTGTAAAAAATGTGTTAGTTTTCTGTAAAAGAGGAGTGATGAATTCGGAGCTACTGAAACGATTGAAAAATAGGAAGCGATTTATTTGATCCACAAATTTATGGCACGCGTTCAAATTCTTCTTTTAGATATTTTATTACCCAAAAATGGTGATTTATTATGCATATTATTTTGTCATATTAAGTTCATATGGATAAAAAAATATTGCTTAGTAATGGCTTAGTACATAGCTATCAAATGCGTTAAATTGAGTTACTGTTTCTTTTATTACGCATTAAAGGTTATTTGCATACATTGTATTTTATATTATTTTATGTATGAGGATTTATAATTATTGAAAACAACAATAGGTCGTAATCACGAACACAGTGTATCATGTCTATTTAAATGATACATGAACAGGAAATTTTCTAATATGTAATTGTCAATATTATTTTTAATTTAACGTGTATTAATTAATTATTGATGATAAGTGAATCTAATTTAATATTTTTTATTTGGTTATTAATTATGTATGGTTGTGCTTCTTCATTTAAATTTAATAATAATATCTAATAAATTTCAATTTCATTATATTTTAGGTGCGCTATGTCGCTAATTTAATTTTAAGAAAAATACACATAATTGGACCTTACATAAATCACAATTACTGTTACGAAATAAGGATATCGGTAAAAGTAGGTATTTACTGAAAAAAATCTGTTTAAGTAGGTACTTTGTACAATGTACAAACACTTGAGGAAATACTAATCTCTCATAATCGTAATTTTTATTACTTCATTATATAACAGAAGTTAGGACAGTCTCTAAGAGATTACGATAAAGGTAGTAATTAGCATATCATTTAAATATTAACTCGCCAATAATTACATAAATCAAACATTTATTAATAGATGTATAATCATTAGAAAATATATGAATATGATTGAAGTAAATTATCATGATTTTAACGTTAGTATTAAACGACAGCTATAGAAGTACTTAGATAAATAAAATCAATCTATTTTTATTACATTTCGGACTCGATTGTACACCGATGAAAAATATATCGTATTTTTTCTATGTCAAGCGATATTTTATGCAACAAATGAAAATTACATCCAACATTTTTTGTTTTTTTAACTAACACTAAATCACAGGAAAACTTGAAACAGTCAACATGAATTTTATGATTTTTATTATTTTATCCTTATCTGGATTAAAGTTACTTTATTGCATTAATTTAAATGTGGTACAGATGATTCCATTATTTGTTTTAAATGAAGGAAAACCTACATCTGTTTTGCTTCCGAAGTTATGTTGGAAAAACTGTGAGTTAATGTGCTATTTATTACTTTAAATAAGCTGTTAAGATGAAAAAGGTAGTACACCGTACAGTCTCCAGTAACTAGGTACTTAAATATAGATAATGAAATTGAATAGCATATATTGAAGGATAAAAATATTAGGTACGTACACGTGATAAGTATAGATTTCAGTAGATAGGAAATTACCTTGTGGAAAAATGGGAGACGCATTTCGGATTTTCATCACTGATTCAGGGACTTCGATACGCTCTTTCGCCTATTACTTGTTATTGAAAAGCAGAAATTGAACAAAAAATAGATTGCCTGCTCATTTGTGAGTTTTAAAATAGTCAAGCGTGTTGTGTGTTGACAAATTATTTTATCATAAGCTCTACCGTTCTTTCTGAAAATTGAACTTTCTTCTCACCAATTTTAGGTATCAGTTGATTTTCTTTTTATATTGATTTTTTTTCAGCTGAACTTAAAATGTTAACTGAGAAACTGTATGAGATTAACACTAATGTGGGATACGGTATTCAACCGAATAGAAGCGATTACTTTGTCCACGGCATCTTGTTCATTGCAGATCTTTCTTGTTCTAGGAGTTCAGAATTTCTTGTCAGGGTGTGTACTGTGTATGTTTTAAGCTATTTTTGGTTCTTGTATGGTAAATTATTATAAATAATATTAATTTCACATAGATAATAGATTTATTGATATTTTGTTCTGATTTCGATAGTACCTACATAAATTGTGGCTCTTTTTTATTTCCACTTTGTTATGTTACACCTCAATGTGTACCAATATTAGATACTTTAAAATATGATTTTTAATTAATTTATAAGATGTTATACAATAGATAAGTGAGAACCCACCGACATTAAATAAGATCGTAAGATACGTAAATAATATTTTATTAAGTACTAATATTAATTAAATAACTTAGTTTCCTTTTAATTACATATATTCTAGGCCAGTAAGCAAGGTTACTTCAAATCACCATATAGATGGCTATTACTGGACCAAAATGGAGATTCTGATTTGCAAATTTTAAACGATTTAGACATGCCTATCAATAGTGATGTAGTTGTAGCGAAGATGATTGAGTTCAACCAGTTTTTATTTATTGAAGGTAAGAAGTAGAAGTAGGTATATTTATAATGTTATTGATCATAATTAGCTTTTTTGTATTGGTTTCATGTAGGCACAAATATTACATAGGTAGAGCATATTAAAAAATTGAACGGATAAGTTATTTTTACTACGTAAGTATAATAATTATTATACAAATAAAATTATTAATTAGGGTTTTAAATATTAATACATTTCTCGTTTCATATATAAAAAATTATTAATATGATAGCGCAAAATTTTAAAATTTTATGTGTCATTCTTTAAAATATCCTCTAAATTAAAAAAAAGCTCTATGAGTTCAATAACATCAGGAACATTTCTATAAATGTTTTGGCTATTACTGTAAAGTGATTTATTTCGCAATGTCCTAAATGTTCATATTTTAATTCACAGCATACAAAATATCAGAAACATCAAACATTATATTTTCCACTCGTGGGACATGGCTCGCTTCCAAGACGAAATTGACCGATAATTTTAATAATTCTCTAATAATTTATGGACCTAATGATGAGAATAACGCAGAAACTAAACTGGGAGTAATAAAGTATTATACAGAAGAAAGGATTTTGTCTAGGAAGAGACGTAATATGCAAAGAGAGCCTCTGACAATGGCTAATGTTATTACTGATAGCAATGAGACTAGGAAACACTTGGACGATCGGTTGTAGGTATAATTCCTATTATTATATTGATCGCAAAATCTATATACTAATATTATAAAGCTGAAGAGTTTGTTTGTTTGAACGCGCTAATATCAGGAACTACTGATCCGATTTGAAAAATTCTTTCGATGTTAGATAGCCCATTTATCGATGAAGGCTATAGGCTATATATCATCACACTTAGACCAACAGGAGTGGAGCACTGCGGGTAAAACCGCAGGGCACAACTAGTACAGATATAAATAATCTTAATTTTATTCAAATGGTGGGTTCATGTAGATTTCTGTTTTGACCATTCATTGTAGATTGAAATTAACAACATTTTAATTCAGAATGCCTCGTTATTTATTTCAAATCGTACCAATTATAAATGGAAAGAACAAGTGAATTATGAAAACCTTATTTTTACTTATCTACCTACTTGTATTTCAAAATAGACTTATTATTTTAATTTTACAAGATATCTCCACCAAGACTCGATAACCAAGATGAGTTACATGGTCGTGCATATATGCTTTGAAATGTTAAACGCTACGGAAAAGCTTCTATTTACACACACTTGGGGTTATAAGGACAAGAATGGTAATTGGCAAGGCATTGTCGATCATTTGTTGAAGAAAGAAGCTGATTTAGGTAGGTATGATTATGAATTATGTTCTTTAAAATTTAGGTAGTGCCAAGATGCTAAAAATGCAACTTTCACTATGCTTTGCCTGTCCGGTAGTTATAGCAATATAGTATAGTAGTAAATAATATTGACATAATTTAAAAGAGCAACTATGGACTTTCTTGCCGATTCTTCTCCATAGATACTGCTTTCCGAATCGGTGGTAAATGTTAAAAATACTCATGTAATGACGATTCGAAAGTGCTACTAAATAGTAGTCTAATTGAATAAATGAATGTTTGAGTTTGAAATGTAACATAGATAGGAGCGATGTTTGGAATTGCAGCTATAGAAATATTATGTACTTAAACATAAACATGTTAGAATGTATCAGATTTGCACTTTTGTGCAAAATATAGAGCACATTTTTTGACATCATTCATGAATAAAAGAAATCATGCAATAAAAACATGCTTTAAGATAATTAATTCTTAACTATAATGAATTAAAAAACCAAAAGCGTAATCTCCAGGTACCCTCACAATCTTCACACAAGAACGCATGAAGGTTATCGACTACATAGCCATGGTGGGGTCTACAGCTGTTCGTTTCGTGTTTAGAGAACCTCCTTTAGCCCTTCTGCAGAATATATTCACCCTGCCCTTTACTGGGGCTGTATGGATTGCGATTTTTGTCTGTGTGTTGAGCTGTGCGTTGTTCTTGTATATCACTTCGAAATGGGAAGCTACTGTTGGTATGGTAAGTTTTGCGATGTTTTTCGCGTTTATCCTCATTTTTGAAACAATAAATTGGTGTTGTGAAATGTTAATATCTTGAATGCAATAAATAAACGACAGAGTAAGGATTTTAATAAAGTGGATTTAGTGGGTACTGTTTACCTTACAAACCACAACAACAATAATTTACATTTACAATTTAAATTATAAATTTCTCATACTTTTATTAAACGTAAAGCTTTTTTATGAACTTGTAATCAGAGGCGGTTCGTGACAAAATTTTATGGGTGTTCACTTGAAATAAAACACTGAAAATACATGGTGTAAAGCAGTACATTTATCAAAAAAATTACTTATAAAGGAAATACATACGTCTTTCTTTTTGGTGTGCAAAAATATCTATAACTTAAAGCGACAAGACATTCGTAAATGTCTGTTGTTGCTTTCATCACAACCACACAACCACGGTGTTTTCACATAATATTGTTCGGATTTAAACACACGCGTATATGTTTTCGTTTTTGTCGTTCATTTTTGCGTAAGGTCAAGTTCAGGCCGTGGCAGTCCCTTAGCTTTTAATTCAAGCAGAATTTGTAACGTTTTAACACACTTTTTAATGAACGCCACATTATAATTGTTCATTTTCACACTCACAAGTAATACTGATAACTACAGACTATTTCAACACGTATCTTATGATTTTAATTAGAAAATTCCCGAATTTGCATTCGCGCGCGTGCATTGAATTGAAGTTGACTCGAGAGTCGAGTGTTTGTTTTTAATATAGAGAGAGATAGAGAGTGGCAACGTCGCTGTGTACGGGCGCCCAGGCGCGGCGGTAAAAACGAACCGGCAACGTTTGCGGGAGCGGCGCTCCGAATTTTGCTATTTTTCCATAGAAAATCTTCTGTTTCACGCGCGCAGGGCACTGGCAAACCCTCTCTTTCACTCCTATTGGATTTCGTATTAAGAAATGTACTAAATATTTTTTCATTGGAGCGCAATCGTGAGCGCTCCGCTTCGCGCGTTACTGTATAATACAGTATTATTCAGGTGTATGGAATGATGGAATGATGGATATATTCATTGGTATTGACAGTAGTTTTTTACGATTACGATTGATTTTAAATAGTAATAATTAATATTAATAATGAAATTAAGGAGTATGATTTTATTATATGTAATTATTTATGGGAGTTCACTGCACCAGCGCTCCTTAGGGCGAGCCGCCTCTGCTTGTAATAATTGTAATAAAGTGACTGAGTGAAGAGGATAGTAATCACATCTCTATGTGATAAGATAAGTCTAAAGACTATGTAAAGACTTAATAGTAAACATCTAAAACAACTCAATAATTGAATATGAATCTGTTTCACAATATATTTTTGTTTTGTACTGTTTTGTATTCTAGCATCCGATGCAGTTAAACGGTTCCTGGGCAGATGTGTTGATATTGATAATCGGCGCTGTTCTTCAACAAGGATGCACTTTAGAGCCAAGATATGCCGCAGGCTAGTACTATTAGCATATTAAGTACAATAACTTATGGGTGCTAAGCAAGTCTTGAAAATAATGAGATATGTATTTCGAAAGTTGAACTGAAACAAGCTGTTATAAGAATTACTCATCAAAAAGAGATAATTTCATCATAGCAGATCATTCATTACATTATTTTATGTTATGAATTTTCCTTATAAGCATTATAAAGTATTATTATAGATGTACCTACTTACCTAGTTTAAAATTTATTTTCTATCAAATATTTTGATATTTTTGGAAAGCTCAGTGAAATCTCGGAACTGCTTGCTGGTTTCAGAGTACCTTTCATATCCATTTCAATTTTCATACAATATTTTCCGCCATATAGAACCATTCTTGAATTACAATTCGACTTTCATCCAGCAAGATTCGAAACTAGGACCCTGCAATGCTTACATATTATAATAATATAGCACCCCGGACCCCCAACTTATAAACTCAACAAATAAAATTCAAATTCACTTTACAGGTAGATGTGTAACCCTCCTTCTCTTCGTAGCTCTAACAATACTTTATTCAGCCTACTGCGCTAATATTGTAGTACTACTTCGAGCACCTAGTTCGTCTGTTCGAAGTCTACCCGATTTACTGAATTCACCATTGAAACTTGGCGCCAGTGATTTTGAGTACAATCGGTATTTCTTTAAGGTACCTAACTGTTTCTAAATTATTTCATTGTTCAACAAACGCAAATTTAAAGTTGATTTGTTATTCTAATTCCTGTAAGATGAAAAAAACTAAACATTAATTCTTTAAATTCTCTGATCGTCAGTATGTCCTTTTGAAAACCCATTTACAAATTGCATAAAATTTAACCAATATTTTAGTCGGTATTTTATATTACATTAATACCTATTTCGTTAGTAAACAACATAGTCAAACGTATAACCCATTGAAAACAAAGTAATTCACA
Organism: Colias eurytheme; assembly: GCF_061535395.1. NCBI lineage: Eukaryota > Metazoa > Arthropoda > Insecta > Lepidoptera > Pieridae > Colias > Colias eurytheme. The sequence continues at coordinate 2,109,537 of NC_142995.1, read as the reverse complement.
ATAATGCAATAATCGTCATTTATGAATATTTGATTTTCCTCAATAGGTTAGCCGAATACATTAAATCACAATGCTTCACGATTTATGGCGTAAAATATAGGAATTTGTAAAATATTAATCAATAATAAATGCTATATTAAATTCCTAGTAAGCCACGAACAGTGTTTTTTGCAAGGACATCGGTTTTGCACCACGTTTTTAATTGAAATTAATTAATAAAGGTTAATATAAAGTTTCTAAGTTTAAAATCATTATTCGTATCGTATTCGTATATTTTCTATCTACTTACTTTTCCTTAATTTGGGAATGTTACGAAGAGTCAACATTAATTTAGTAACATATTTTTTTATAAATAATTCGATCTTTTATTTGATTATAACAGATACTATTCAAATATGAACTTTGTATTCCGTACTATTGATAAGACAAATAAAACTTAAAAAGGTTTTACTTACATTACAAGGATATATTGCTAGATAAATTATCTATTATTACGAATAAAATAAATACATTTATTATTTTCCTCAGAAACTGAACGATCCAATCAGAAAAGCAATCTATGACAAGAAAATAGCTCCCAAGGGGAAGAAACCCAACTTCTACAGCATGAAGGAAGGCGTGGAGAAAATTAGAAAGGTTTGGGTCAATAATACAAACATATTTTTGACATAATCGAACATTGTTATAAGTTATAATTCATAGGAATAAAAGTTATTCTATATTGATACAATACAAAATAAATTAAAGTGTTTGTTGAAAAAGCAAGTATGTATTATACTAGATGAACAATAATTACTAAAACTTATGCATTAGTACGACACACTGTACCTATACCTATTAAAATTTCGATTGAATTGATAATATTTCCTATCATTATTCACGAAAAAGTTTGCTCTAGTAACAAAATAATCGCCTTTCATATAATAATCTTAATTCTCGATATAATGCGTCAAAATAAGATGGTTGTTTTTAGGGTCTTTTCGCCTTTCACATGGAATTGAACCCAGGTTACAGGCTGATTCAGGAAACTTATCAAGAGGAAGAAAAATGCGACCTGGTTGAAATAGATTACATTAACGAAATTGACCCTTGGGTGCCGGGACAAAAGAGATCCCCTTATAAGGACTTGTTTAAAATCAAGTGAGTTATTTTTTTGTCAAGTTTAATTAAAATAAAGTACCTACTCCTGAAAATGACACATTTAAGTACTGTTTTCATTTTTAAGCTATTGCATAGCTTCTATCGCGGGCCTTGAGCGGACCGAATCGAGAAATTCCGTAACGAAAAAACCTCACGCTCCCCACTCCGATGGGCTCGGATGTGTGGCTTAAAGGCATGCTATGCAATAGCTTTACCGCGGCAGTCCCCGAGTGCCACACGTCTTTTTTTTTGTCTTGACAATTTTTATAGTCGCTTCTATAGGTACTAGTGTAATTCTCTATCATAGATTTTTAATTAATTACACTAAAATATAACTTTTTGTTAAATGTTAAATATTTATAACTTAACTTCTAGATAAGTTCTCACTTTTCTCTTAAAATTCCACGCAGCTTCATAAAAATCCGTGAAACGGGTATCCAATCGAACATCCACCACCGCCTGCATGTTGGCAAGCCTCGCTGCTCCGGCTCCATCTCCACCTTCAGCAGTGTTGGCATTACTGACATGTATCCTGCTATAATTGCTACGTTGTATGGGATGTTACTGGCCCCGGCTGTGCTTGTACTTGAGATCATGTATAAGAGATTGTGAGTAACTGTGTATCTTCTTGAGCTTTTACGGTAGTATTATATAGTCTTTCATTTATTTTGATATCTCTTGTTAAGCTTTGTTGGCTTTTATCCGTCTGAAAAGCATTGATCGTTGCTTTGTATAATGGAAAGGGCAAACGCTTCTATCGGCCTATCCTCAAAATATGCATTATTTTGAGCTAAATATGTAGGTAGTATATAAAGAAAATTATTTTAGGTACGCTTACGCTTTGATTTGAATAACTATCCTTTTTACGTAATTACTCCTATATATTTCAGGATCGTGGTAAGGCAGAAGAAGATGGCAAAACAAATAGAATTTTCAACTTAACTCTATATTACTTACGTACTAAGTTTATGTTCTACGTAGTGACAAAATAAGAAAGATACACAATCAGGGAAAATATCTATGATGATGTTGCAAGCACTTTATTAAACCATAAAAAAAATATAAAACGTTTTGTCGTTGAAGAAAATGCACTAATAAAACGAATTTAAAGCTTAAACACAACAATAGTACCGTTTATTTCATATAATTGTGTTTGTTTCCTAAACCAACATTATAGGATTCGTCAAATTAATTACCCATAATTTCGATAGAAAGGCTTTGTTCCGTAAATACAAGCTTAATACGGCGGAATTGTTTGTGAAAATTGTAATTTTAGCAGTAGACTTACCTAAAAGAAAACACAGTAGTATTGAAAGGTGTTTTGATTAAACAGGATTCAGGATGTTATCAAAATTAAAATGGTGGTTAAGTTGGTATGAAAAATGCTGCACTATATTCGTGTTGTTTTTGAAATAAATAAATATATTGCAAATAATTTCGTTTTATTGTGTAAATTAAATGAACTATACTTTAACTTCTGTTCCTGCTAAAATCCAATCTTTCCCTAAAACTAATCTTAAAAGTTAAATATAAGTATGTACAAATTTTTATCAAACAGACAGTTTACCTAATTTTTATCGCTATCTTAGTTCTTAAAATATGTAAAAGCAAACACGAGCTTTCATAATGCGATAAGCAGTAATTACTTAGCTCAAATATTAACAAAGGAACGTGGATTTATAAGCCCTTCCTAAACCACAAATTTTATTTGCAATCGAGTTGTTGATAAAATTTAATATGAAATTATTCTTATTGTGGTTTTTACTGCAAAAGACAGTTTTTGGTAGAGAAGCTGTTATTTTTAGTTTTATCAAAGATTACATACGAAATGAATGGGCGCCAACTACCTTGGCTTATGATTTATGCTGGAATAAAGGTTCGTTCTAAAAATGCGGAATACTTAATTTTTTATGTTATTATAAGAGAAAAGTAACTATAATAATGCTTCAAATATAATAAAAGTGAATGTTTGTATTATTTTGGCCGAAAAACCTAAGTTGAAATAACACGCCCTCTACGCTCTACCGAAGAGAATAGAATTTTTCTCTTCTCTAAAGAAAATAGGATTAAAATTTTATTTTTATGCATAATATACTATACTTAGTCCACTATTTTCAGAGGAACAAATAAGATTATTTCGCTTACTTTCTGATGATGGAATCAGAGTCTCGTCAAAATTAGATGACAGTGCAAAACTAAACGACCAAAATTTATTATTTCTTGTCGATTTAAATTGTCCTGAAGCTGAAATTGCATTCAATGTAAGAACAAATTATCTTTAATATTTTTTTTACATTTTTCTATACATAGGTAATAAGAGAATTTTATGAAATAGAAAACGATTGTGTTTTCAGAATCATTTTATATGAATATGTAAAATTCATAATTTCTTAACATCGTTTATACTAAAATTCTTAACATCGTTTATAATATAACGAAACTAAATAATTATGTTCTAGTTTTGCTATTAACTTTTTAATATATCAATAGATAACCAGCCGATTCCGACCTCCATACCGCTGGCTCGTAATTTATGATAACACTAAGAATGACGGTAACGATCAAAGGAAAATTGACCAACTCTGGACCTTGCCACTTTTGGCAGATAGTGATTTTGTTTTGGCTGAACGGAAGGGTAATGCGCTGACTCTTGTTGAATGTAAGTTTTCTACAATAATATGTACTTACATATATTTAATTAACTTTATTTTTGGTGCTGGTGAAATCTTTCTAGATTAACAATAGATAGACTAATATCAAATGATAGAAACATTTCTCTCTTAAAATAACGTCTCCTAAGTAGGTACTAATGGTACAATCGCGTGATATCTAATTAAATGCAAGAGACTACAGAATTAGATGAAAAGAAAAAGATATGTAATGCATGTAGTTAATTTAAATTTTATATTTACTACTTTTTCCACGTATCTAACCTTCACTATCAGTTTATAATGATTATTTTTCCCTCGAATACCCACAGTACACAAACCATCCCCAACATGCCCTACATACTCCAACCCTAGAGGTTTCTACAATGGTACTCTTATCGACACGAGACCTCGGAGGGAAATGTTCTGGAGACGACGAGATATCATGGGACATCCACTCACTATGTCCAACGTGATTCAGGATAGTAACACTACGATGCATCACTTGGAGGATCGCTTGTAAGATGGAAAATAACATTATATCAGATGCATAAGAAGCCTTTTCAATGGAAATCTATCTATTTTCATAACTATCTTGAATACTGTCCAAAATAAAACCACTTTCTACCCAAAAATTTTATAACCTTCAGATGTAACTACGAAATTTTGCAAAACTTAATATTTTCCCATCAAGGTTAGAAAAGCATATCATAAGCATTCTATGTTTTCTATTCTATAGCAAAAGGATAGAACACATGCATTGATAAGGTTATAGTAGAGCCATTTTAATAGGCAACATTTGACAGTTCAACAAAATTCAACAACGTAACCTAGTAACGACGACATAGAATAATATGATATTTCGTTTTGTTAGAACTGCACATTTGCTTAACTTTTTTCAATTACGATAACATATTTATAATAATAATGACCGATACAAGTAATTTTAGGATTTGATTTTACTGATAAACCATTCTAAACATAATAAACAATTTCTGATTTAAAGAACTGACGTTGCTACAATTTTGTGTCAATAACCCTTTTTTCTTTTTAAATACCAGAGACGTTACTCTAAAAATCGAAATCTGACATCTAGAATCGAATGCATTGATTACTTGGGAATAAAAATCATCATAAATTATTCACATGTGTTTCAAGTTCGATTGACAAATGTTTCAAGTCCGTATCGATTAATTCACTTTAATCGATGTTTTTAGGCAGGTTACCACCCTATGAAGATAAAATTGATAGACGTCAAATGTTGCCTATTAAATTGGCTCGACAATAATCGTATAGGAGCTACCAACGTTGACAAGAGAGCATTTTAGTATAGTTGGTTCTTTGATATACTGTTCCTCTTGCTATTTCGGTTAGAGTCCGGGCTGTCTGGCTGGTCGCAGTGGTTGCGTTTTTTAGTGCGCATCTCATCTGCACAGGATAATTTCCCTAATTTGAAGTCATTTTTTAACGCGTAATTTTTAATATTTTACCTTTAGATAGATCCATCAGACATAATTTTTTTATTGCAAGACGTTTTTTTCGTTGTTAAATAGGTGCCAGACGCAATTTTTTATTTCGTTTTTATAAAAAATTCAAATTATTTTAGAATGTCTGTAAATTTCATATTATGTTCTTCAAACATAATATAATCTAAAATTAATTAGCCAGACGCTAATTCGATTGTTAAGTATTAAATAATGTGTAGGTATAAATAAAAAAAAGTAATGAAGCATGCAGCTCATCAGCTAGTGTATTTTAACTATGCGACAGGAAATAATTGCAAGAATACAATATTATTTACACTTGTTCTTATAAATAAAAGCTAAAATGAAAAACAAAACATAAAAGTGAAAAATAAATTAAAGTTACCATACATTGAAAAGAATGGAATAAAAACTATATCAATGAAGGTTAAACAATTACATTGTTAAATTTAAAAAGCCATCTTCATAATCATCATCATCATCATCTTTCCTCACACTGTCAGAATTATTTATGTTATCGTCTAAGGAATTGTTATTGTTTTCCAATATTCCATCATCTGTAAAAAGAAGTCGAAAGGAAGAAGAAAGAAAGAAACGTACGAAGCCGCAGGCGGAAAGCTAGTATTTTATACCCGTGCGAAGCCGGAGCGGGCCGCTATGTTTTTATATTCAACGTTCACAGTTTTTCTGTAGTGTATTTAGCGATTATTGCACCCGTGCGAAGCCAGGGCCGGGCGGGTCGCTAGTTAATATTAGATATATATTAGAAAATTTAACTTGTATTGGCAACACTGTATTTTGTTTGTGGTTCTTTTTCTTCTTGTACGCGGTGTGTAATGTGTGGTATTAGGCAATGTGCTATTGGAAACAATATACATAAGTTTATGTAATCGCTGTTTTCATTTAAACCCATAACTTAATAGATAAGTAATAAAAAAATTGTTTTGTATAGAAGATTGTTGATGTACCCTAATAGTTTATTTTTTAGCCTAAGGAATAAAATGTACCTGTTTAAATTCACTCTATTACACGCGGCGGGTTACTACTTACTCAATGAAACACACTATTACTCAAACAAAACTCAATTTATGTACTACTCGGGTCTTCCACGCAGGCCTTCACAGGCTTCGGGGTAACTGTTCGGGGCGATGGCCCCTTTCAGTGATAGCAACGCCGCCTGCTACTACAGGCGGGGCACTGGGTGGGACCGGATGGTCCAAGGTGTCATGTCCGGGAGGTATCCTGCTGCAGTGCGATCGAGTCCGCGGGTATCGCGAGCGATCTGCGACCTGCTGCAGGGGGGAATGTCCGTGTGTGCTTCACCCGCCGCTCAGCGAGGTCGAGCTCGCCGGCAGTGTGCCGGTGAGCGCCCGTCAGCCAGCGGCGAGGAAGCGGTCGTGTCCTAGGAGATTAGGTCACGTGGTAGGCCTCTTTTGTCCGGCGGTCGTCGATGGTATGGCGCGATGCCGTGCAAATGCTGGGATCGCGCTCCGTCGGCGCGCGCGAACATTGAGGAACTCAGGCGGCGAACGAAGTCGTCCAGGCTCTCCATGCGCAGGTCCCTGGAGATGACCTGATTCCGTACGAAGCGTGGTGCTCCGGAGATGGTGCGGAGCGCTAGCGACTGCTGCGCTCGCAGAGACTTGCGGTCCGTCTCGTTGGTCAGCGCGAACCACGCAGGGGCCGCGTAGGTAAGTCGCGTGCGAATGTACGCCTTGTATATGCACAGCTTCGTACGGAGAGGTAGGTGAGACGCCAGCATGGGGCGGAGTATATTCCGCACAGCTCGCGTCTGGGCGACCACGTTTTTCACATGGGGCCGCATCGAGAGTGTCTTGTCAATGGTCACACCAAGGTACTTGGCCGTCGGTGACCACTCGACGCTCTCGCCCATGAGAGACACCGGGGGCGGCAAAAGGCGCGCCCGCCCGATGGAAATCGCCTGAGTTTTACCCACGTTGACCTTGAGTCTCCAGTCCTCCAGCCATGAGGGAAGTGCATCCAGTGCTCGCTGCATCTTTACCGATGCGTGCTTGGCGTTCAGCGAGGTGGTAATGAACGCAGCGTCGTCGGCATACAACGCTAAAATGGCTCCGCCAGCGACTGGAATGTCGTCCGTGTATCTGCTATAGCAGACGGGCGACAGGCAGCTTCCCTGGGGCACACCGGCTCGGATGGGGCGCTCTGAGGACAAAGCATCTTCAACCGCCACTTGAAAACGCCTGTCTTGCAGGAAGGTGGCCACAGTCTTAACTACTCGACGTGGAGTAGTGGACGTGGACAGCTTGTAGATGAGTCCGGTGTGCCAAACGCGATCGAACGCCTTCTCCATATCAAGGAATACTGCAACTGATTGTTCTCGCTTGTTATAGGCGGTAGCGAGGTGGTGCAGTACTCTCGTCACTTGTAAAGTGGTGGAGTGTTCGGCGCGGAAACCGAACTGTTCGTCGCGTGGCTGAAGGTGGGGCGTAATGTGCAGCAGCAGTAGTTTCTCAAAGACTTTCGAGATAGAGGACAGAAGAGTGATGGGGCGATAGCTCTCAGGCAGCATGATGTTCTTGCCTTGCTTGGGAATCAGGATGACTCGGCCGAGCTTCCACGGGGATGGAAAGTGCCCGGTACGGAGGATTCCATTGAAGAGCCGCGTCAGCGTCGCGATGGCTCGCGGGGGTAGGTGACGCAGCGCTTCGTTGGTGACTCGGTCGGGACCGGGGGCTTTGCGCAGTTTAGTTCGTCGAATCATCCTTTGGACTCGACCAGGGGAGAACACGACGGGATCTTCTGTCGGCGGTATCGGCAACTCTAAGTAGTCCATCACATGTCGCTCGATAGTCTCTACGTGCTGCACATTCGCAGTCCGGTTAGGCGTAAACTGCGTCTCCAGGAAGTCTGCAAAAATCTCCGCTCGATCCTCGGCGCGGTAACGTGGGGTTCCGTCACCGGCCATGAGGGGTCTAATCGGAGAGGGCTTCCTGGAGAGCTGGCGGCAAAGGCGGTGCATGCCGGACCAGTCATCGCCGGCTCGCTCGATGGCGGTGTGCCAAGATTCGACTGCTACCGTTTCCAGTGCGTCTGAGATCTTGGCTGCCAGAGCGTTCAGCCGCGTCTTCATGGTCGGGCATCGCAGGTTTTGCCATAATCTTCGCAGCTTCCTCTTCTCCTCTAACATCGCTTGTATGTAGGCAGGGAGCTGGGGTTTCTTGCGAGTGGATGCAGCGTCGAGTCTGGACTCGCGAAGCGCGTTGGACAAGACTGCGCTGAAGTCCGTGGCGAGTCGGTCGACGTCTGCAGGGCTCTCGACTCTAAAGGACGGAGAATGTTCAGCCATGTGTTCGGCGAAGATTCTCCAGTCCTGGCGATGTTTCGGAGAAGGCAGTGATGTTGTCATAGGAGTCAGTGTCAGCGTCATGAGGACGGCTTGGTGGTCGGAAATGAGGTGGTCATCCAGGACGTCAAGCGACGGTACGGCGACGAGGCCACGAGCAACTGCTATGTCGATGACGTCCGGAGTGTGTGCTGCACAGTACGGGTAGTGTGTTGGGACCTCTGGTCCTAGCACTTCGTAGCCGTGGCGGTCTGCGTCGTCCAGGAGGCGTCTGCCGTCCGGGCTTACGGTGTTGGAGTTCCACGCCGTGTGTTTCGCATTGAAGTCGCCAGCGAGGATCGTGGGCAGCGGCGAGTCCAGCAAGGTTCGGACATCAGCCACTGCGAGTCGATTCTGCGGCGGCTTGTAAAAGGCGAACACACGGATGGGCTGGCGATCTACACAGATTTCTACGCCGAGGGCGTACGACGATTGCAATTGAGGTACTGGCAGCAGTTGGTGGATGAGATTCCGACGGACCAGGACTACTAATCCCCTATAAGCAGTCCCGATTGGCGAGGTGTGGTCCTCCCGGTAGACATAGTATCCGGAAACCTTCAACTTGTCTACTGGTCTGAGGTGCGTCTCGTTAACCAGGCCGATGTCCACTTGACGCTGGGAGAGCAGGGTTTTGAAGAGGCGGGCTTTTTGCGCTGAGAGCCCGTCGGCGTTCCAAAAAGCAATGCGAAGCTCAGCCATAAGAGGCGCAGAGCTCCGCGATACAGCCCAGGATCAGCGGTATAGGGTCACGCTGTTCCTGGATGGCCACCAGTACCTGATTAAGGGTGCTGATGACCTTAGTCAATCGAGGGTCCAGCGGCATCACTCGCTTCGCCTTCGTCCCCCGTGCAGGGGCAGCGACCACGGTGGGCTTGGACGTCTTGGTTGGCTGCGGCGCGACTTGCGGTGCAGGGCGCGGCCTGGCGGTAGATGCAACAGGCGGTACAGTGGCTGGTGCAGGTGGTGCATTGAGCGGCGCGGTGGGCTTCGCAACTGGCGGTGCTGCTTGCCGCGGTTGGGTGCGGGTGCGCTTGCCACGCCTACGGCGGCGTTTACCTGTCGGTCCTGGCTGGTTGGCAGCAGCCATGAGCGAGCCAGGTGCGTCGACTTCAGCTGCGGGCGCGCGCGCACTTGTAGTAGTGCGGGCGATAGTGCCGGCCCTGCGGTTGCGCATCTCCTTGCGGTAGACCGGACAATTCGCATTATTGGCCGTGTGGGCGCCGCCACAGTTGGCGCACGTCGGTGGTTCCTCACGCGGACGTTGGCACTCCTTCGCCGGGTGGTTCCCACCACACCGCACACAGGCTAATGGCCTGTGGCAGTTTTGGGAGGAGTGCCTAAATTGTTGGCAGCGATGGCATTGCGCGGGCCCCTTCCTGCCGCGCCATGCCTCGATAATGATCCCAGGCATACAGAGCAGTTCGCTGACCTCGTAAATGCCTGGGATGAGGTCCGGAGTCCGCTGCAATTGCGCGAACATCAAACAGCCCGGCCTACCCGGGCGAGCTGGGATTGCGCGCACGTGCTCCGGGGTGAACCCGAGCTCGCGCAGTTCTGCCTCCACAAGTGCCGGTTCTGTGTTAGCCGGCAGGCCGCGGATCGCTACTTTCACGCTTCTTTCAGCGGGTAGCGAGTAGCAGAACCAGGAGATTCCGGTGTTGCTCTCCAGCTGCGTAAGATAGCGCTGGATGACACGGAACTCCTGGTCCGTTTTTGGCATGAATCGGACGCCCTTACCAAACGGACGTCCGTTCGGGGTGTGCCCGAGGACCTTCTTTAATTCTTTGAAGTGAGTTGGCCAGTCGGGCAGCGTCTCTACGATGAGCGGAGGGTAGCGGTTGGGCTGTTTGGTGGGAGGCGCGGCGCTTGCAGTGCCGGCGGAAGCAACAGTGTCGGTCGCAGTCACAGTCTTGTTAGTTGGGGCGGGCGCAACGGCAGCGGAGGAGGTGGAGGGTATGGGCACAGGAGATTTTGGAGACGCGACCATGGCCGCGTATGTTGGGCCGGTCGTCCCGGTCTCCATAGGAGAGCCCGGTGACATCGTCGGCATGTTCAGAGGAGGAGGCGGGGACGCTGTGAGAGTTTTCTCTCCTACTCTATGGGGAGGGGAGGGAAAGCGTCCCACGGGAATACCCGGTAAGGGGGCGGGAAAGCGCGGAGTACGTGGTAGAGGTGCCTGTGCGGCGCGTTTTAAAGTGCCCGGCGTTGGCGTGGCGGCGAATGCCGGGGCCTGTTGACGAGCAATTGAGGATACGGATTCGGTGGATTGGGCCGGCGACAACGTCAGTGGACTCGCCAGGAACGATTCATCGCCGGCTCCTGACTGGGGTTCCGACACCAACACAGGGAGCCGGCCAGCTGCCGTTGAACGGGCCACAATTGCGGCCTGGCCGGAAGCGGCGATGGCGTCCAGGCCCATTTCAAGTGCGGCAACCGACCGGCTATAGACCCTGCGGCCCAGTGCGCGCGGACGAGTCGCACGCCGCTGCGGCAGCGGCGGCACGCTCGGCGGCGGCATGATTGCAGGATGTACTTATTTACATCTGGAATCGCAATCGCAATTTTTAAAATTTCATAATTCAGAGAAAAACCAATAAATTATTTATCTCTGAATTACCAAATTATACAGTTAATTAATTGACTGATTTTAATTAATCAGTCAATTAATTAATTAATTAATTGATCAGCGAGCAGAACGCTGAGATACGACCAAACGACCAAACGACCAAGAACGACAACGAACCAACCAATTTGAAGTGTGTCGGTGCTCACTCAATTTATTCACTCATCTTAAGATTATATACGTATGCAGAAAATAATTTCTATAGTGCCATTTAAAAACACAGTAGCGACATCTATTATTGACTTTAAGAGACAACTTGACACATTTGACAATTGACATATTATATTTGACACTTGACACATTACGCGGCGGGATTTGACAGTTATTGATAGATGTTAGGTTACATTAGGTTAAGTTTGAACATTCCGCCCACCAAAGAACGTAGTTCTTTACGAAACTTAGACATAAACTACTAATAAACTAATTTAAGTTAAATTGAAATCAGAAAACACAAAAAAAATATTTAGGAAGTTATCTAATTACAACAACCGCCCACCGTGAGCAGTATTTCGCATACATACATAGTAATTTCTAACTCAACTCTCTATATAAAAATAAAGTATAACTATGACTCGAATAGCAAACTAATTACAATAACAAATTATTCGGTAACTTTAGGCAGATAACATAATTTATTACACGGTCTTTTACAAATACCATTTTTGGTTTTAATGGACACTACACGCGTTATGTTATCCTTTCCACTATGTTTTTCAATGATTCTGCCCAAATACCATTTAGCTGGAGGAATATTCTTATCTTTGATAATAACGATGTCGTCGACTTCAGGCTCCCGTCTTCTTGTGGTCCACTTATGTCTTCGATTCAACGTTACTAAGTATTCATCGGACCACTTCCTCCAAAAATCGTTCATTAATTTTTGGCAATACTTCCAACGTCTTAATTCCGAAATTTGTTTCTCCTCACAAGTCTCATCCGGTATAACAAGTAGTGGTTCTCCTACTAAGAAGTGTCCTGGAGTTAACGGCATGGGGTCATCGGGATTATCACTCATGTACGATAAGGGTCTGGAGTTTAGACACGCTTCGATCTGTGTCAAAACTGTTGTTAGCTCTTCAAAGGTAAGTGTACTATCTCCTATAACTCTTTTCAAATGTTTTTTTGCAGAGCGGACACCAGCTTCCCATAAGCCTCCAAAGTTTGGCGCTTGTGGTGGAATGAACTTCCATGTAGTGCCTTCGTTCACAAGGAGATGTTGAAGCTCGTCAGGAAGTTGAGATATTGAGCGGTCAAACATGTTTCGCAATTCCCTATCCGCACCGATAAAATTCGTGCCATTGTCGGAGTACAATGTTTCGCAATGTCCTCGCCTCGATACGAATCTTCTAAAAGCTGCTAAGAAACCGTTAGTACTCAGGTCAGAGACGGCTTCCAGGTGTATTGCCTTTGAAACGAAACAAATGAAAACGCAGATGTAACCCTTGTAAGATTTAGCTCCTCGGCCTGGGGAAAATCTGATGTTAATGTGGCCTGTAAAGTCCACTCCTGAAATTTTAAAGGCTCTTGCTGGGGTCAGTCTGGCTTCTGGTAGCCTTCCCATAAGCTGATTGTTATTTTGTTGAGAGTATCGTATGCAAGTAACGCAATTTCGATAACATTTCTTTACCATATCCCTCCCTCGAATGATCCAGTATTTGGACCGAATATAATTTAGCATAAGCTGCGGTCCACCATGGAGAGTTTTAAGGTGAGCATCCTGCAATATTAACTTAGTTAAGTGACTATTACTAGGTAAAATTACAGGATGGCGTTTATCGTAATTTACATGAGCCTCATGGATTCGCCCCCCCACTCTTACTATCCCATTCTCATCCAGTATAGGATGAAGAGTATGGAGCTGACTCCTCTTCGATACATTATGACCAGATCTCAATTGCATAATGTCGTCTTCAAAATACACTCTCTGGGTCTCCCGTATGCAATATTGTAGAACAGAATGTATCTCCTCTTTGCTGACACCTTTACATAAAGCTTTCCTTTCCTCCTTGGGTAGTCTCAGATTTAAAACTCTCCTGCAATAAGCTAATATCCTTAGCATCTTGGGTAAAGTGGAAAATTTCATCCAAAAGAAATCTTCTTTGTCTTTCACCGTTGTACTCAATACTTTTACAGACCGTGTCTCTTCCGTTGTTTCAAACACGCCTCGCTCTCTCTGCTGGTATTTGTTTACTTCTTGAAGCCAATTCGGACCATGCCACCATAAGTCGTGATTAATTAAATCTTGGACCAATAAGCCCCTCGAACCAGCGTCAGCCGGATTCTCATCCGTTTTGACATGCCTCCATTGCTCTCGATCTAACATAGTGAGTATCTCAGAGACCCTGTTAGATACGAATGTGGTCCAACGACTGGGTTCTCCCGATATCCATGCTAAAACAACTGCACTGTCAGACCATGCGTATATATCGCATTTAGGGATGTTCATGATTTGTGAAACCTCATATACCAGTTTTGCAGCAAGTAAAGCTGCACATAATTCCATGCGAGGAATTGATATTTCCTTTTCTACTGGGGCTACCTTTGTCTTCGCTGTAACAAGATTAACGGTGACGTTTCCCTGTACATTTCTCGATTTTAGATAAACCGCTGCTGCATAAGCCGACTGAGATGCATCAGCGAATGCGTGTAACTCTACGTAGTCACCTCTCCTAGTTTGTAGCCATCTTGGTATAGCTACGCTCTTTATGTTTCTTAAATCTACCTTAAAATTTTGCCATTCTGAAAGTAAATCGGGGGTGAGCTTATCATCCCAAGCTAGCTTTGACTTCCAGAGTTTCTGAATGAAGATTTTTGCGGTTATTATCTTAGGAGCAATCCAACCCATAGGATCATACAGGCGAGCTATATCTGATAACACCTTCCTCTTTGTAATATCGTCTCTCGTCTCCTCATCTTCAGGTAAGTTGAATTTATATTCAAATTGATCACTTAGCTTGTTCCATGATATACCTAATACCTTTATATTATCGCCCGATTTAAAAATTACCGATTTTTCAGATCTTTGACTCTCTTCATGGATATGTTCAAGTAATTCAGAACTGTTTGTACACCATTTCTGAAGTTGAAAACCACCGCTTTTCATAAGCTTGTTCATTTCGTCGTAAATCTCGATAGCCTGTTTGGGAGTATCACATCCGGTCAGTAAATCGTCCATGTAATAATCTTGCAGGGTTATACGAGCTGCGCTTGGGTATTTCTCTTGCTCATCTTTAGCTAGTTGCTGCAGGGATCTGACGGCGAGGTACGGTGCGCACGATGTTCCAAAGGTAAGTCTCAGTAATTTATAGCACTCAATAGGCTCGTGTGGATCGAATCTCCACAACACTCGTTGGAAGTCCGCGTCTCTGTCGTCAACACGGATTTGTCGATACATTTGCACAAGATCAGCCACGATGCAAATTTCGTGATATCTCCATCTCATTAAGATGTGTCGCAAGTCCTGTTGAAGTTTCGGACCGACACGTAAATTATCGTTAAGAGATATATTATTTATGCCTTTACTTGAGGCGTCAAACACCACTCTCACTTTAGTTGTATCCTTATCGCTTCTTACTACAGCGTGGTGCGGTAAGTACACTGCGTAAGGATCAAGTAACTCTTCTCTCTTAGTAATTTTACTCATATGATTCTTTTCTATGTAGTCTTTCATTACTTTCTTATATTCTTCATATAAGTTTTCATTATTACGTAATTTATTTTCTAGTGATTTGAATCTTTTCAAGGCGATCTCTTTTGACTGACTATGTACACACTCAGGGTTAGAACTCTTAAAAGGTAATCTCACGATATAGCTACCTTCATTGTCTCTAATGGTTGTTTCCTCGTATATTTCTTCACATCGTAATTCTTCTTTCGTCATTCTCTTTCCTATACTGTCCGGTTCTCTCTCGATTTCCCAAAATTGCTTAAGTAATTGGTCTTCCTTTACCTGTATGTGCATGCTTAGTACTCTTTGGTTTAATTCTGTGTCTAATTTATCTTTTATCTTTCCAGATAATATCCATCCAAGCTTCGTGTTCTGTGCAACCGGACCACTCAATGCGGGATTTTTTAGAAAACCTTCTAATATAATTTCTCCATATATTTCAACGCCTAAAATAATGTCTATTTTTGCAGGGTCACCGAACGATGGGTCAGCCAGTGGTATGTTTTTTATTTCAGGCCAATTGTCTATCGATACACATCTTGAAGGTAAGTATGATGTTAATTTTCTTAACACAAAAGCCTCAACTGGAATTGAGAACTTAGGATTTTGTAAGGACTCTAACTCGAATGTAACCATATTTTTGGTTCTCGTTTGACCATCTCCAATTCCTGATATGACTCCATTTACCGCTGTTTTCTTCAGTAGAAGAGATTGCACAGTAGCCTCGTTGATAAATGAAGCCTCAGAACCTTGGTCAATTAAAGCTCGAACTATACGTGTATAGCCATCGGATGATTTTATCTTAACCATCGCCGTTGCAAGAAGCACAGTGTTGATATGGTTCTCTGTAGTAAAGTGAGCAACCGCCTTTGTTACGGGTTGCGAACTCGGTTGATTTTCTTCAGTAGAAGATTCCACCGTAGGTGGATTTTGATTGAAATGTAATAGTGTGTGATGTCGCTTACCACATTTGCGACAGCAAGCTGCTACTTGACAATTTTTTACCGCGTGCGTTGATGAAAAACAGTTAAAACACAGCCTCTGTGTTTGTATGAACTCTGATCTCTTCTCCGGTGTTAGAGACGCAAATTGTTTACATTGATACAGTGAGTGTCGTCCGGAACATGCGACACAGATCGGGTTATTCGATTTGGGGTCGTTCATCAGCGAATGGAAAACGTTTTGCTTCATCGGCTGCCTAGGGTTTACAGATTGTGTTGGCCTTGCCGTGAATCTCTTGTGACTGGATGGTTCCAGCAGCTCTAACGTTCTGAATCTTGATTCCATGAAATTCTTTAATTCTTTCCATGTTGGTAATTTACACTTCAGCTCACTGGCATCTGCTCGGCTCACTTCTAATTCCCAAACCTTTCTGGACTCTGGATCCAACCTCGACACTACCAAGTAAACTATTATGGCATCCCAAGAGCTCGTGTCAATCTCCATATTGTTTAACGATTTAAGGCATGTAGATGTAGTATCTAAAAGTTGTTTCAGTGCACTTGGAGACTCGTTGTTTAGGTTTCTTTGACCGAAAAGACGTTTCATTATTTCGTTTACGTTGTACCTCTTGTTATTGTATCGAGCATTGAGGACCGCCCAGGCCTCCGTATAATTTTCCTCGGTTGTAGCTAGGTTCTTCAGTAGGATCTCGGCTTCTCCCAACAAGCAACCCTTCAAATAGTGTAATTTCTGAACGGCAGTCAAGTTGGGGTTGTTGTGAATAAGTGACACAAACATGTCATTGAAATGTTGCCACTGGTCGTAGCTCCCGGAAAATTTCGGCAGGTTTATCTGCGGCAGTTTCACATCCGCTCCACCACTCATCATAGTGACTGTACTCGTACTCGTGCTCGCCGAAGCTGGTGTCATTGCTTGCAGATCGTTTTGTAAAATAAGCTTATACTCAGTGTATGCATCGTCGCATTCCGAATATAGGTCGTTTTCAAAATACGATAATGCAATTTTTGTTGTCCTATCGACCATAACAACAATTTCATTGTGACCTTCCACAAATGAATCCCACAACCTCTCTATCGCTTCGAGCCGCGTATTTATATAATTTGCTGTAATTCGTTCTTTAGGAGATTTTTTGTAGTTTATTTGGCCCTTTTTTATTCGGTCGAAGATGTCTTCTTGTTTTCGGAGAAGACCCTCAACACTTCTTGCCATTTTCGTAGTAAGTATTACTAATTTTACTATAACGCAAAATTTCTAAGTCCACAATCTCACGAAATTTTTCTAAGTCCAAGATAACACGTATTTTTTCTAAGTCCTTAAACACTTGTAATTTTTCAAAGTCCACAATCTCACGAAATTTTTCTAAGTCCAAGATAACACGTATTTTTTCTAAGTCCTTAAACACTTGTAATTTTTCAAAGTCCACAATCTCACGAAATTTTTCTAAGTCCAAGATAACACGTATTTTTTCTAAGTCCTTAAACACTTTTAATTTTTCAAAGTCCACAATCTCACGAAAATTTTCTAAGTCCAAGATAACACGAATTTTTCTAAGTCCTGAACACTTGTAATTTTTACACTTCTGAAGATTACACGAATTTACTCTAAGTCTTTATGCACTCCTAATTTTTATAAGTCCCGATCGGACAGCACTTTAACATTTGTAATTTTTACACTTCTGAAGATTACACGAATTTACACTAAGTCTTTATGCACTCCTAATTTTTCTAAGTCCCGATCGGACAGCACTTTAACACTTGTAATTTTTCACAATTCACTCCCGGGTTTCGGCACCATGTTTAAATTCACACTATTACACGCGGATGGTTACTACTTACTCAATGAAACACACTATTACTCAAACAAAACTCAATTTATTCACTCATCTTAAGATTATATACGTATGCAGAAAATAATTTCTATAGTGCCATTTAAAAACACAGTAGCGACATCTATTATTGACTTTAAGAGACAACTTGACACATTTGACAATTGACATATTATATTTGACACTTGACACATTACGCGGCGGGATTTGACAGTTATTGATAGATGTTAGGTTACATTAGGTTAAGTTTGAACAGTACCAATGGAAGGTACTTGTTCCCACAACACAGGGAATCCTAGAGTAGGAACAATTCAATTTCTATGCATCTTAGGTATATTTTCGAAAAAAAGAAGTTATTTTTTATTGTTATTTAATTTTCGCGGCCGACCCTTTCAATCTCTCTTGCACATTAAACTATCTCTCCATATACACAATCATCAAATTGTTATACTTACCTACTTTCACTACGTTTTTATTTGTACATATTTAATACTTAACAATCGAATTAGCGTCTGGCTAATTAATTTTAGATTATATTATGTTTGAAGAACATAATATGAAATTTACAGACATTCTAAAATAATTTGAATTTTTTATAAAAACGAAATTAAAAATTGCGTCTGGCACCTATTTAACAACGAAAAAAACGTCTTGCAATAAAAAAATTATGATTGATGGATCTATCTAAAGGCAAAAGTTTAAAAATTACGCGTTAAAAAATGACTTTAAATTAAGGATAATTTCCTGTGCAGATAAGATGCGCACTACTGAACGCAACCACTCCGGCCAGCCAGACTGGGCGGACTCTAACCGAAATAGCTAGAGGAACAATATATCAAAAAACCAGCTATACTAAAATGACTTCTTTTTCAACGTTAATAGCTCCCGTACCATAACAATTTTCTTTGCACTTTGGTCATAGGACGTACCTTAAATTGACTAAATCTGTAACTGTCCTGAACTGTTGACTGAAAACTGCTTCTAAATATCTATCCAATACAATACACACTAATCGCCCTTTCAGAAAACTGCATCACGACCCAATAACAAAGTTATGCTGGATACACGTGAGGACCGCGTTCAGAATGTTGAATGCTACGCCTCGATACGTGTTTAGCTATCGATGGGGATACATTAAAGACGGCCAGTGGTCGGGAATGATCAATGATCTGAGGACTGGGAGGGCTGATATAGGTAATGTTTGCTGTAGTTGCATAAGTAAATAGGTACAGGTTTCGTGCAGTTTCAACCGACCTAATCAAGGATGTATCTAAGGTCTAAGTTCAATACAACTATGCTCTTTTTATTCGGAAATATGCATACGAAATATGGGATATATTATTACCTACAAGCCTACGACCTACCTATACGAGTTATCCGATGTCGACTGTATTGATGATGATCTAATTTGCAAAAATGTATGGGTAAATGTACCTATGCATTTTCAATTTTACGATTAAAAACTTCAACGTAGGTAATATTCTATTTTGGCATTTTTCGTATCAGCATTCAGCAAATTCTTAGGATTAGTAATTTCACTCGTTCAATCGAATAGAGCATTAAAGCATGATTTTAGAAATAATTGTTCCTCACTTTCTTTCAGGTACAAACTGCATACCGAACTCAAAACGCCTCGAGGTTGTGGTATTTACTGACTCCATAGGACAGTTTGAAGTTAAATTCATTTTCCGCCAACCACCCTTATCTTATGTGGCTAATATATTTGCTCTTCCGTTTTCGAATTCAGTTTGGATTGCAATAGTGTTGTCTATTATTGTTTCAACTGCTGCTATTTACGTTGCTAGTAGATGGGAAATAAAGAGATTGGGCTTTGTGAGTACCTATTATATAATATTATGTATCATTGTTTAAACTTAGGTACGGTCTACTGTGGTAATGCCTTACAAAATTTAACTTACGATACTATACGATTTAGCTAAGATGATGGGCGTCGTTAAATTAAGTTAAATGTAACAGAAAGTTATAAAATATTTTTTAGCCGCAATTTTTTTTTTTGTAAAATATATCCATTAAGTATGTAAGTGAAACTTTCAGAATCCAACTCAGCTTGATGGAAGTGTCGCAGATGCTTTGCTTCTAACAATGAGTGCTATTAGTCAACAAGGTTGCTCTAAAGAACCGAAAGGGTTGTCAGGTGACGTCCGAATTAATCATCTGGATTTTTTGCTCATTATAATATGCTCTATGCCTCTATATTTAATATATTGTAATCAAAACCAGACAAGACCACACTGCACGTCATAATATTATGCTTTAAACCAATTTTATGCAATATTATACTCTATTTCTATCGATAGTTAATACGACTGATCATAAACAGAATGCATTAGCGAATATTCAATAACAGATGATGGAATAAATCTTAAATATTACCATATATTACTGCGTATTTTCGAGGAGTTTTTAAGTCTATACCCAAACATAATATTCAAATGCTGAAGGGTTTGATTGTTTGGGTTAACGTGCTGAAGGAACTACGGATCCGATTTAAAAAGCTCTGAGTTAGATTAGCACATAGTTTATCGCGGAAGCGGAGCAATGCAGGTAAAACCGGGGGGCACAGCGAATTTATCTAAATCTTACACTAGTTCATCTGTATAAAATCAGCATAATCTAAACAAATAGGTAAATTACCTATCTTTGTCTCTTTTACACTGAGTCACTAAGACTGCATTTATTACAACAATAAAATAGAAATAGTTTGAATAATTTCATAACAGGTCGCATAATGCTCTGGGTGATATTCGCTGCGCTCATGGCGCTATATGCAGCATACGCCGCGCACATCGTGGTGCTGCTGCAGGCACCATCTTCCTCTATCAAAACCTTGGAACAGTTGGAGCAGTCTGGCATGACGCTCGGCGCTATTGATACGGATTATAACCGCTTCGTGTTCCGGGTTTATTTTATTTTTTATACCTATTGATTTTGAGGATGTAATAAAGGTAGACAAAAACAAAGTAACACATACATTAGAATACCTACCTATGTTGTAACTCAATATAACGTCGTTGATCGAACGCTCATTTTTGAACAGAGAATATTTTTCAACAAATAGTTTATAATACGTATTAGGTACATATACATAGGAAGGTAGGTACGTACGTACCTTCCTATGTATACCTAAACGGACGTAGCTACTTATATTCTATATTTTAAACAAATAACTCAATTTAATTGATTATTATATAGTTAGGTCCGTTTAATATTGAGAAAAACTACTATTTTCGCAGATGTTCAAAGATCCTGTTAAACAATCAATATTCAGAAAGGTTGAACCAGCTAAAGGAAAACCGCACTATTATAGTCTGAATGAAGGCGTAAAAAGAATAAGACAAGTAAGAATTGCTTACGGAAAAGCTTATCTTTTCAACAAAATACGTACCTGTGTTAGGTATATTTAGATTTTGTTCTTAAAAATAAAAAAGTTACCTACTTGTTATATTAATGAAGTTGAATTTTTGATATACCTAACGTCTGGGTCGCTTTAGCACTTGTTAGTAGCCGTGACCACTGAGTGTGTAATAATAATCTATCTTACCATCACCGCAGAGCAAGTAATATTATAGTCATCACTCTATTCCTACTGAATACTTATAAAAAGCTTTTAAAAGTTATAAATCTAACTTATTTTATGAAAATTAATGTGTATGATTCTTACCTTATTTTAGGGGCTATTCGCATACCATTCCATACTTGAACCAGTGTACAGACGCGTAGAAGAAACATTCTTGGAAATGGAGAAATGCGACCTCATGGAGATTGATTACATGAATGCACGCCATCCTTTTGTTCCAATTTATAAACACTCACCATATTTAGAACTTCTAAGAGTCGCGTTAGTAACTATTCCTACCATTATATTTTGTTATTAAATCTGCAAAAACTTGAGTCCTCTAAATAATTAATGTTATTTAACAGCTAAGTGAAGAAATCAAGAATTTCCCGCCTTTTCAAAAGTGGATATTTTTTAAAAACAATTCGCCTGCTTGGATACAAATCTTTTTGAACTGACAAAAAAATATCATTAGCAACACAGATTAACAATGTAAAGTGTTGCACGTTAAAAAAATAAAAACGTGTGAATAACTTTAACTTTAATCCTGGTAAATTATTTCAGATTAAAGCGCATTCGAGAGTCTGGTATTCAATCTGCACTGCATCACCGTTTACAAGTACCAAAGCCAAAGTGTTCCGATAAAATTTCGTCGTTTAGTAGCGTTGGCCTTTTGAATCTGCGACCCGTGTTGTATTTTATGCTGTACGGGATTTTGTTATCCGTCTTTATCGCCGTCCTTGAAAATATCGTTTATAAATTGTTAGTGCTACAAGATTATTTTTGTACTATTATAATATTACCTATTCATTTCAAATGATTTCATCAATCTTATATGTTAAGCATTCAACAATAGTTATTATATTCTGTTATGAACGCTTACAAAACTAAACAATGTACAAATTCAATATAATAATATTTCCTAGAGAACGATATTAATTTTTCCTTACATTTCCTACTGTAAAAATGCATTTAATTTTTCAGGACATGGAGCAGACGTCAAAATAAGAATAATATTATGCGTTAATTTGAATACGAACAAAAATAGTCACCCGTTTAGCACCCTATACTACGAATTAATAGAAATAATATTGGCTTCACCTTATTTAAATTTAGTATTAAAATTATACCAAACTAAATTAAGTAAGTTTTATTTTATCCATTTTGTATTTGTTTACCTACCTACTTTTGCTATTCAATTACAAAAGGCAGAAAATGAAAACAATAAAATATATGTGTAGGTACATAATATAATTATGTATTAAGTTAAAAGATTGGTAGTGTTCATAAAACAGTATTTCAAATTTTTTATTCAACAACATTAGTATAAACAAATTTATGAAAATATATTTTTGGTAACTTTGCTTCGTTTTTTAACAATTTCCTTTTGAGATCTCAATGTTGTAGCTTTTCGTGGTGCTTCTCCTTTTCTATGTCTACCGGATCGTTTTGATCCTAAGCCGGTTTTAGGATTAGATGGTAACTTATTTACGAATGGATGTACTTCTTTCGAAGTCTTTCTCCCATATTTTTGACCGGAGAAACTTTTCGCTTGCATTTTAGTTCCAGTTAGTGGCTGTATCAGACTTTTCCTTTTAGTCTTAAATGGCATATTTTCTGTGTTGAACTGGTCATCGGGTTGAATAGCCGTCGTTTGTTTTACGGGGGATCTTTTTATATTGTCTTGATGTTTTAAATCGGAATTCAACATACCGCCAGAAAGATTAGCAACCATAACACGAAGCTCCGTCAATGTATGTCCATGGAAATTAACATCATCTTGTAGTTTGTCCAACTTTTTCTCAAAGTGCTTAAATGATGACATTATTCGTTGCAATGTATCTATTGGACGAGTACGTTGAAGAGACATCTTGGATAAAATAATAAAACTATGAAAGTACTGAAATTTTTAAATTTTCTAGCGGTTTTTATAAAAATCAATTGCCAGTCTATCTCATCTTTTTGTTATAAAAACGTCATGAATGACACTTATCTATTCTTTTTCACAGCTTTATTTCTTACCTGCAAAATATTTAAGAAAGAAATAGTATTAAAAAAGGTTAAAATTAATTATCTATCTTACTATAATAATTTTCTTTTATAGCAACACAACATTCATGTCAAACGTCAAATATTTGTGCGAGTGTCAGATCGCTTCAATAATTTGCAGGCAGTGTCAACGTCAACAGTACGACAACATGGGTGATCCGGTTGTTGCTGGTGTAGAAAATATTAATATTAACGATAAGGCAGGAATTTAAACTTATTTTTAGTTAATAAATAGTGCTATTTCATTACCGTAATTGAGTGATGTTAAGCATAATCAGTATTCGTAGAGCCTTCGTGGTCCGCTTCAAAGGAGGCTACGCCACATGGGTTCGTAGGATTTAGTCCCAAATATTAAGTGAAAATGTACATAGAATTAGACAATGACCCTAACAAAATTGTAGAACTGATTCTTAGAACGATTGTTATACCACAGCATACCTTATTTGAAACATATTTGTATCCTTTCACTTGTTGTCGTCATCATTAAAAAATAACCCTTCTTGCATTGTAAAACGAATTAAATCATACGCTGTATCAGTCAATTATGTGTTACGCTATTGTTTTCATTTTCATAATAGATATAATGCGGTAATACAATTGATTTCCCATAGAATAAAGCCATATAAGTATTATGCATTTTAAGCGTAATTTGCGTCATCATTTTCAGTCGAAAGCAAAAGCCATGAAGGAAAAGAAAAAGAAGGAAGACGCAGGCTCCGGTGTTACTGAACTAAATCCATGGCCTGAATACATTCAGAAGCGTTTGGATCTCTGGGATAAATATAAGGCTCAATATGAAGAAGAGCTTGCTTCAAAGCCCGATGTCAGTGTGGTTGTCACTTTGCCTGATGGCAAGACTGTGGAGGCAAAAGCATGGAAAACTACCCCGTATGATGTTGCTAAAGGAATTAGGTAAGTTCACATTGGAGTAGGGTAAAATGTTTGGACAATATTGTTGCTCAATCCTCAATTTAGAGATTAAATCTGTAGTAATATGTACTAAAAAATATTCAAGGCTTTACAATAAGTTATTGCAATAAAACAGAATCTAGAGTTATACAAAAGAATCATGATATAATGGGAAAATTATTCATTCAAGGAAAATGAGTGTCTATAAACTAATACTAAATAGGTATCAGTTATAGTATTACATCGTATCTGAATTTACCTGAAAATATCACAAGTTGATAGTTCTAATACAAAATCTAATTCCTATTTTTTATATTTATCACAAAAAATATGTTTTATTCTCTTTGTATTTGCAACATGTAGTTTGAAACATTTTACCTATTTTATATTGTTGGCTATGCTTGCATTATTTGTTCACCTCACCCTTTATATGTTTTCTTTTATTTTTTAATCATATGCCTTTAGCGACAGCAAAGCAAATAGATTATTTTGTTGAATAATATACTTAGGAAAATCACATTACAATCAAATACTTAAAACTTAAATACGTAAAAAACTTTTCACATTCTAAAATGAATTTTAATTTTTTTATTTAAATATCACCTATTTATGCTATGGCTAAATAATGGTGTAATAAAAATATTATGTACCTGCATGTTCACATATCCATTAGCTATTTTTAATCATGGCAACATTTAAAAAGCTATTTTGCTATACATCACTGTTAAATTCATTTTATTGGCATCATTTTAAAATTATTTTCCACCTTATTTGCTCTCAAGCGAGTTTTGGAGTGAATTGTAAGTATTTTGGTACAAAGTAATTATAAATCTGTCAATTTCATGTTTTATTTAATATGGGAAAAAGAAAATTTGAGACTCGTCATTGTTAAAGTTTTTATTGCATGTTAATTTAGCTAAAAACAAATGTAGGGATTCATGATTAGCATAAACTGGCTGTGCCTCGCGGTAGTACATATACCATACCCCGCGGTATAATCATGCAAATTTTCAACATTTTTTAACAGTAAAATTTCAAGGTCGCGTCATAGAAATACCTTTACGTCATGGAGTAAGACGACGATTTGTTATCTTTGAATCTTGCCACAGAAGTTTTACTTCTGACATGTGTGCTCGGTTCACAAATCCTTTTTATTGTTTAAGTTTATTAAATTTTTTTTGTGACAAATATTTAAAAAGAAAAATAATGTGTATTTGTTTCTTTTATATCTGCTGGTAACCACCAGGCTATTATTATTTTTGCACTGTTTAAACAGCCTCAATAATTCTTGTATTCAAGTGTTAGTGACACACATACATAAGTATGTTTACAAAAAAAAGCAAACAATTGGCCATATGGCAAACAGAAGTTATCGGAAGTCTAAAGTTAGGACCGCCTCCTTGGTACAGTGGTTGACGCGTGAGCGTAGCACCGAGGCGTCCTGAGTTCGATTCCCGGTGGAGACGAAAAAAAAAATGTCTCGGTCTTGTAGGCTGATCACCTACAGGTCCCTAAAGAAAATCGATCTGTGAAACAGATGTATAATGCATCTGCCCAACCCCACTAGGGGACATGGGACTTCACTATCTAAAGTTATTATTGTACCATGTACATAATATATATGTAATAATATAGTATTGTAACTCATCATTATATAATTAATTTATAGGTCAAGGTTATAAGTGATAAAATCATACTTGACACAAGTGTATGAGAAATTTGTCATGTACTCAGATTTGTACTTACATATTTTATTGATTTATTTGATTTTACAAGGAATTTTAAACTTCAATCAATCAATCATCAAAATCAGTTCACTCACTTCTTCGTTTTTAAAGCCAATTGAAAAACTAATTATCAGTAATTATTTATTTTCCCTTCATGTATATGAACAACATACCCTAAATAGGAAAATTATTCATTCAATCATAATCTTAATCGAAATAGTGAAACTTATTCATAAATTATTAATTTCTCATAGCACTGGTCTAGCGGACAACACAATAATAGCGCGAGTGAATGGTGTCCTCTGGGACCTGGACAGGCCATTGGAAGGTGACTGCAAACTGGAACTGCTGCGGTGGGACAATACAGATGCGCAAGCTGTTTTCTGGCACTCGTCGGCGCATATGCTGGGAGAGGCTATGGAGAGGGTGGGTTTATGTATAATTAAAATAATAAACTTTGACTGACCGGTTGGCTTGGTTAGTAGTGGCCCTGCCTTCCAAGCCAGAGGTCGTGGGTTCGATTCCCACCCGGGTCAATTATTTGTGTGATGAACATAGATGTTTGCTCTGTGTCTGGGTGTTAATTATCTATATAAGTATTTATTTAAAAATTATATAATATGTATGTTTATCAGCCATCTGGTTTCCATAACACAAGCGAAAGCTTAGTATGGGACCAGATTGTGCTGTGTGTGAAAATTGTCCTGAAATATTTATTTATTTTATTTATTTATTTATACCAATATTGATTGCTTTTTCTGTTAACTTACAAATTACTATTTCACTTATTAAGATTATAAATAACTATTACATACTCAAAATGAGGATTATTTCTTGTTATCCCATGTACATCAGAATTACAAACTAGATCAGTGATAAACATTATTAAACATATTTGTAAACCCCAAAAGATTGCAAACTGAGACTGTCTATGGCAAATAATTTACTTATCTGTTTTACACATATATTTGCATGCTTTATACAAAGCGAAACATGTTGAACAATTATCTCTTCACACCTCTCTGTACCATGTTTTTGGCAAATAAATGTTATTTTATTTTATTTTCAATTCTTCAGAGCATACATATTTTTCTTGTACTGTAGGACTAATCCAGGTTACTTAATACAGTAATTTTGTATTTCTTTTAGATATATGGTGGATGTCTGTGCTACGGACCTCCGATTGAAGAAGGCTTCTACTATGATATGTATTATCCTGAGAAAGGGGTAAGTTCAGCCACGACACAAATTCCGCAATATTGTCTTTCTCGGATTGTCAAATTTGATTTAAAAAATAAAAGCCAAAACATTAATTTCGCGGCACGCATCATTGATTGTTGCCACGCTTCGTCATGAGAAATTTTTCGCTCAATGAGCATTTTTACATAGTCTTGAAGACACACATAGATAGAAGCTAAGCAAAACACTTGATAAATGAGGTATTGTATAATATACAATTGCCTGACTTCCAATCCTTACATTGATAAATATTTTAAAAACAATACTTTTAAATTTTAAATGCGTTACGACACGTATATGTTTATGTATTTACTAGATTTCCGCCCGCGGCTTCGCCCGCGTTTTCAAAGGAAAACCCGCATAGTTCCCGTTCCCGTGGGATTTCCGGGATAAAACCTATCCTATGTGTTAATCCAAGTTACCCCTCTATATGTGTGCTAAATATCATTGTAATCGGTTCAGTAGTTTTTACGTGAAAGAGTAACAAACATCCATACATCCATACAAACTTTCGCCTTTATAATAGTATTAAGATAAGAAGATTTACTATAAACTAAAACCCTTTACAGATCTCTTCAACGGACTACCAAGGCGTAGAGACGCTAGTCAAAAAGATAGCAAAGGAGAAACAACCATTCGAACGTCTAGAACTTACCAAGGAACAGCTTTTAGAAATGTTCGACTATAACCCCTTCAAAGTGAGGATCCTTAAGGAGAAGGTGGACACACCGAAAACCACGGTATATAGATGTGGGCCCTTAATAGATTTGTGTAGAGGACCGCATGTCAGACATACGGGGAAAGTCAAGGCTTTTAAGGTTACTAAGGTAAGGCTAAAGTTTTGTTTTATAGCAATCAAAGGACTTTTTAATTAATTAATGAATAATTTTAACGAGAAAAAAATTCCATAGAATCCCACCTCAAAGTCGAGTTAATAATTTTTCAGTAAAGAGGTGTATTTTTAGTGTATTTCAAATAATATTTAACCCATTAAATGTGAATAAAAACTGTGTGAAATCGTTTGTAATTTTTTATTGTGTGAGAAACTAATTCCTTTTATTAAATTTTACTTATTCCAGTTAAAATTAAAATAAAATGACCTATTGTTTAACTGGATCCAGTTATTAATAACTGGATTCACAATAGATTGAAACCCAAATTACTATTTAAAAATTCATATGCATTACACAAAAAAATCCTATCTTTGAATATTAAAAACTTAGGTAACATTTTATTTTCAAATTACAGAACTCGTCAACCTACTGGGAGGGTAAAGCAGACGCAGAGTCTCTACAGCGCATGTATGGAGTTTCTTTCCCCGAAACAAAACAATTAAAAGAGTGGGAAACTATACAGGAGGAAGCCGCGAAACGAGACCATAGGAAGATTGGCAGAGTATGTATTTTTTTACACGCTTTATATTAGCTTCACCTGTATGTTTGTTTGTTTGTAACCGACTTCTTTGGGCGCGATTTTGACCCACTTTAAACGGCCAGATTTCGTTCAAACTTTGTAGATTTATTGAGGACCAATGACAATACACTAATTTGATAAAATTTTCTATTTTTTAGTTCGGTTTTCTATAAAAAGCGTGTTTTTTAGTTTTTTTTAACTATTATTATTATTTTGTAGATTTTTTTTAATGGAGGATAGCTATTGGG
Source organism: Colias eurytheme (assembly GCF_061535395.1). Taxonomy (NCBI): domain Eukaryota; kingdom Metazoa; phylum Arthropoda; class Insecta; order Lepidoptera; family Pieridae; genus Colias; species Colias eurytheme. The sequence continues at coordinate 2,080,661 of NC_142995.1, read as the reverse complement.
GAAAAAAGATAACTCTTTTGGGCGGTGTTTGTATTTTGCATGAGTAATTGCGTAGTTATCATTCATACGATTAAGTGAATTCGGTGTTTTAATAAGCATAATAATTCAGTTTAGTAACGGCACATACAGACTAGTTATAGAATCACAATAAGTGAGTATGTCATCAGACATCAACTTTGTTAGTTTCCCGCAATAACTCTACCATAACAATAAATATGTATATATTAAAGGACGGGACCCAGGACTTATGTCGTATGTGTCACCGTCCTGGAGAAACTACCGAAACCGACATGTTACTTCCGGTTGTTCCATGCTTGCCAACTCTGAGTATTTGCACAGGCACAACCTAGCAGCCAGGATTATCCACCAAGAGCTCGCACCAAGCGCCGCTCTCACGCTCAGTGCCTTACTACAAGTACGCGCCGGAGCCAGTCCTGGAAAATAACCGTGCCAAGTTGTACTGGGATCGGCCCATCATCACAGACAGGACTATTCTAGCGAATAGACCTGATATTGTGGTGATGGACCGAGCAACTTCTAGGATTTTCTTGGTAGACATCACTATTCCACATGACGACAATCTTGTTAAGGCCGAGTCAGATAAACGGCTCAAATATCTGGATCTGGCGCACGAGGTTGTCGAGATGTGGGACGGTGTGTCTGCCGAGATAATCCCTATAGTTGTGTCCACCAATGGGCTGGTTCTTGCCTCCTTAAAACAATATTTAAGGAGGTTGGATTTACCGGTAAAGCCCATGACAGTGGGGATACAGCGGGCAGTCCTGCTGGACAACGCTCGGATAGTCCGTAGGTTCCTCACTCAGTCGCCCTAGACTCCGGCCGTCTGGCCACTCAGCCGGAGTTTTTTTTCAGCACCGCCGCGAGGCAGGCGAGATACTTGCCCCCCCAATATGTATATTATTACGTACTCAACCCGTTTTAATTTGGTCCTTCGAGCCGGATCACTTATTATATTATACCTTTTTGAGTATAAAACAAAAACTATATGGATTATGAAATTGTGTAAAATAAACAAAAAATCGCATATCGCTAACATATTTATTTATTTTTTTCATACAATTTTTCATTACCATAATATACTCTATTCCACAGGAACAAGAGCTATTCTTCTTCCACGAGCTATCGCCAGGCTCGTGTTTCTTCCAACCGCGCGGGGCGCACATTTACAACACGCTTGTTGAATTTATTCGTGAACAATACAGGTACAATAACATAATTTATTTACAATGATTTGTCTCAAACTCTTATTTGTTCAACTAGACTTCGTTTAGAAGCGCTTTTGAATCGTCAAAATACGGAAAAATAAGAATTTACCGCTCTCTTAACCTTATTAAGAAAGTATAAAGTATATTAATTCTCATACTATGAACTAAACATGAAGTTTATTTTCAATTCAAAAAAATGGAATGTAAAATAGCATTTTTTATTTTTGCATATTTTTTTTGTGTTCACTTAGTTTTGCGGTACAACCTCGAAAATTCGAAATTAATAGAACTACCCACTAAATTTTAGTATTTTATAACTAAAGATGTTATAAATAATAATCAACATCTTTATTTTCTCACCAATCAAAAATCCTTAAAAAATAACTTTCCAGGGTCCGCGGCTTCCAAGAAGTAGTGACACCAAACATGTATAACGCCAAACTGTGGCAGACGTCAGGACACTGGGCACATTACTCGGAGAATATGTTCTCGTTTGACGTAGAGAAGGAAACATTCGCTTTGAAACCTATGAACTGTCCGGGGCATTGGTAAGTGTAAAAAAAAAAATTTGTGCGTGTAATAGTGTACACACGTAAGAAGTAAAACTTCTTTATGACCTTATTTTTCAAAAAAATAATTTACTGTATGCAACTTTACAGAAATCCGTCGAATCACGCGTGGTAGGGATAAGGAAAAGATGGCGCGTAACGGAAAACTGTCACGCGTAACGAAAAAATGTTACACTAAATTTTTTTCCAACCCCGATAAAGAAGTTTCACTTCAATAATAGTTGTGAATAAATTGAAAGTTCTTTAAGATTTTGAATAAATTATTTGATAAATCTAAAAAAAGTAAGAGTAGAGATGTCTTATAGCCATAGGCCTACCATTTGTGCATTCATTTTAAGCTCAATTTAATAAATTCTTATTGTGTACATGTTTTGCGTCAAATTTGTGTTAACTCATTGTTATTTTATATTGGGGTAACAAAATGAAAGGTTTAAAGGAAAACAACAATTTTCTGTGATCAAAAATGTATTGGAATAAAAAGTTATATGTTATTACAAGCAAGATAGCAGAAGTAATACATTTTGAAATTAGGAGCATTGTTAAATAAGCCTCAGCATTCTTTACGGCATGATAAAAAAAAAGAATTAAGGTGCTGTTGTGGCAATTAGGCTCGTTTTTTGCATAAACTGTGTTTTTGTGTTGAAATGAAACGTCTTTCCTATATAGAATCTGTTTTATTACTGATTGAAGCACACAATGTAATTAGTGACTTAGTCGTCGACGTAATTAATAAAAAACCGAACAGGTCCGTTCTTTTGTCCCAGTGCCGTACCTTCCACGTGCACGCTCGATTTCTACAAATAAATAATACATTATCTATTTATTTTACTCGGAGTACCAACAGCTCATACAAAGCATTTAAAGATAAATACATAGACATAGAATACATAGAGCAAATTAAAATTATAAAGGGATTCGGGTACCTCGTATGGGCTAGTGGCGTCGTGATGAACTTTCGCGGCCGGTGATGACACTTTTCAATTTTCCAGCATTGAGATAATATTACTACGTATGGAGGAGACACCACGAACAAAATCTGTGCGCCATTTTGTTGCTCAACTAAGTTTTAAAAATTATTATCTAGTTAGATACTTACCGATGAAAAGTTATGTTAGTCACTTTTCCGTATTATTTGTATTATTTGTGCAATATCGTAACACACACGAAGGCATATTTGATGCGTTTCACTTTAAAACAAATAAAAAATGAGCGTGCAGTTAAGCCATATGGCTTATGTTGAGCGGAACATAAGTGATGTAGGCGGTGTCGTCTCCATATGTATATCTCAATGTTTTCCAGCTTGATATTCGACAACCGCGTGCGTTCGTGGCGCGAGCTGCCGCTGCGGCTGGCGGACTTCGGCGTGCTGCACCGCAACGAGCTGAGCGGCGCGCTCAGCGGCCTCACGCGTGTGCGGCGCTTCCAGCAGGACGACGCGCACATCTTCTGCGGGCCCGCACACATCGAGCGGGAGATGGTGAGACACACACACACGCTTCCAGCAGGACGACGCGCACATCTTCTGCGGGCCCGCACACATCGAGTGGGAGATGGTGAGACACACACACACGGCGCACACACACACACGCTTCCAGCAGGACGACGCGCACATCTTCTGCGGGCCCGCACACATCGAGCGGGAGATGGTGAGACACACACACGGCGCACACACACACACGCTTCCAGCAGGACGACGCGCACATCTTCTGCGGGCCCGCACACATCGAGCGGGAGATGGTGAGACACACACACGGCGCACACACACACACGCTTCCAGCAGGACGACGCGCACATCTTCTGCGGGCCCGCACACATCGAGCGCGAGATGGTGAGACACACACACACACACGGGACGATAAAAAAAAACAAATACAATCAAATGCCCGCTGGCATTTCCATCTTTTACCTGCGGCACACGCAGCTTTTGGTTGCCCGTGGCAGTTTGCTTGCGGCTATCCGGAGTGGAAGGAGTACGGAGTGGCAGCTGCCGGTAAAGCCGTCGACCTGCATTCAGCGGCGCGGGTGGTCTAAAACCCGCTGGCATGTGTGGATGCGCCAAAAGAGAAATATTCACAGACTTCCGAACGTTTGCAGGAACACTGCTGCGCTCCATTTGCTTTAAGTTTTATAATCTGTACATTCGATGTATGAAATAAAATATATTATATTAAAATTAAGTAAAATATTCTATACAGCTCGGCTGCCTCAACTTCCTGGAGGCAGTGTACACTACGTTCGGCTTCAGTTTCCAACTGAAACTGTCCACGAGGCCGGAGAAGTATTTGGGCGATTTGGAAACCTGGAATCAGGCTGAAAAGGTACCTTTTTATTTATTGCTAGTGTTAGAAAGCAGCTACGCGCTTTTTTAACACTTAAATGTATTTTTAAAGCAAATATTGTAAAATTGCAAATAAAGTTAAATTGAAATAAACGTCATCGATTGCGGACAATTTAAATCACGTACAATTTTGTTTACCAAAATTTTTAGGGAATCTTGTTAAAAACTGACAATTGTTTTTATACCTTATAATTTAATGATCCATTCATTCACTTCTCATTTCAAAAATCATCCTACAGGACTTTATAATGTATCCTCTAAATACATACATAGTGGTCATTGTATATTTAATGGCAACACACTCGAATTCTAGTAATAAATAATTATTAACAACATTAATTTGACAACTTATGCACATCTTGATGTTCTGAATTTTTTACCTGTATTTTTACTATAATTATAAGCTTACTTTCAGGCTTTAGAAGAATCCTTGAACCGCTTTGGCAAGCCATGGCAACTAAACCCGGGAGACGGAGCGTTCTATGGGCCAAAGATAGATATCACCATACAAGATGCATTGCGAAGATCGCACCAATGTGCCACCATACAGTTGGACTTCCAACTACCCGAGAGATTCAATTTGTCGTATGTCAGGTATGTAATTTTAATTTTAATTATCTACACTTATATTATATTCAAAAGAGGGAAACTTTGTTTGTAATAAATTAGCTCAAAAACTACTGGACCGATTTTAACAATTCTTCCACAATTCAAAAGCTACAATATCGACGAGTAAAATATTCTATGTTTTTAAGTTATAAAAATACTTGCTTTTGCCTGTGGTATCGTCCACGGGTAAAACCACGCGGCACAGCTAGTAGTAGACTTTTTTTGTTAAGGGTTCTTGAAACATTGGGGAAATAATGTTAGTAATCAATAAAAGGATAACAACACCAAAATAAATAGGAATAAATAATGTTGAATTGGTGACTTTAATTGATAAAGTTTATGGATGAATTTTAATTTTGTAGTTTTTGAAATAACTGTGTTGGAAGGTAGAAATTATCTAATCACTAATGTATTTATAGTGTTGATATTATTAAAAAATTTACGATCAGGGTCAGGAAAAACCAAACATTGCTTGACAGTTTCAATGTTTATACGTTGGTTTGTGCAAAAAAGTAAATATTTTGTACATAAAACAGTATCAAAAGAAAAGGATATTCCTCTATTTTTTTCCCAAATACATGTCTACATATTTTTAATTGAATTTCTAGTGAAACGGGCGAAAAGAAACGTCCCGTGATAATCCACCGCGCTATACTCGGTTCAGTGGAACGAATGATCGCCATCTTGAGCGAGTCGTACGCGGGCAAGTGGCCGTTCTGGCTCAGCCCGCGGCAAGTGTGCGTCGTGCCCGTGGGACCCGCCTTCGATGATTATGCGCTACAGGTATTATATCTTAATATATATAAATAAATAAATAATAAATAAATATTATAGGACATTATTACACAAATCGACCTAGTCCCACAGTAAGCTCAATTAAGGCTTGTGTTGTGGGTACTAGGCGACGATAAATATAATATTTAATAAATACATATATAGATAATAACACCCAGACCCAAGAACAAATAATTGAGTTCATCACACAAATATTTGCCCTGACCGGGGATCGAACCCGGGACCGTCGGCTCAGTAGGCAGTTACTTTACCACTGCGCCAACCGCGTCGTCAAAAATAATAAATCTCGTGTTAACTTAACCAATTATAATAAAATTCGCACACCATGTGCAGTTCGATCCAACTTGAGAGATAGGATAGTTTAAATATGTAGGTACCACGGGCGAAGCCGGGGCGGACCGCTAGTTTTAATATAAATGTATTATTTATGTCTATTGTCTATATATATTTCTCTACACATAAGTGAAAGGTTTTTTTTTTTTCAATATTTTTTATTATAGACCCTTTCCTTTTTTAAGTCGGTTAAATAGTACAGGTTACAGGTGAGCGATCTAAAAGCTTTTAGAACATTCTAGAACGACGACTACGCACTGCAGGTGATGGTTCTCGAACGTTCTGGAATGTTTTTGTTTTCTAAAAGTAGCTTGGCGTTCGATGATTACGCGCTACAGGTAACAGAAGCTTCTAGAACGTTGTAGAACAATTTGAATGTATGCGATTGTATTCGATGAGTACGCGTGCAGTGTTCGAGAAAGTTCTAGAATGATTTTTAGAAAAATAGACGGGTGAGAGTCGCGCCCGTATTCGATGAGCACATGCTGCATGTGTCTTTTGGAAGTTTGAGAATGTTTTTTGTTTCTTTATTAACTTGGCATAGCTCGCTTTCGACTTGAGTGTCTAGAATTTTTTTAATTCCTCTCATCCTTTTCTAGTTTTAATGCTATATATTTTACATATTGTTTCACGTGCCATCTATAACGAACACTCACAAATATCTTACTCCTTTAAATAAAAACAAAAACACTTACACCTATCGTAGGTGTAAGTGTTGTTGTCTACGATACCTATTTAACTGCTTTTAATAATTTTTTATCGATTTTAATTACCATTCGCAGGTGAACGAGCGTCTCCGCGCGGCTAAGTTCATGTCGGAAGCGGACACGGACGCGGGCGACACGCTTAACAAGAAAGTGAGGAATGCGCAGTTGGCGCAGTTCAATTATATTCTCGGTAAGTAATTAATAATTATGGGTTTATATTGTGGTTTATTGTATACTAGCTTCGCTTTGTCTAAAACCTAATCTTTACTTACTAATATTATAAAGCTGAAGAGTTTGTTTGTTTGAACGCGCTAATCTGAGGAACTACTGGTCCGATTTGAAAAATTCTTTCGGTGTTAGATAACCCATTTATCGAGGAAGGCTATAAATTGTCACGCTAAGGCCAACAGGAGCGGAGCACAGCTAGTAAATTATATACTGAAACCGTCCTCAAGAATTACTCTATTGTTAGACGTAAATTTTAATTTAATATTTTAGTGGATGAATAGTTGTCATTATAGTTGTCACTATTTCCTGTCAAAACATGCTAGCTGTCGAATACTATAAAGTATAAAAAAAATGTGAATAAAATATTGCTTTGCTCGCTTAGAGTTATCTTAAAAAGTCTTAGCCTAATATTTTCTATATAATTATTCTGATGTAGTCTATAATCATTATAGCCCACAATGTTTTACTCCTTTCGTTACAGGATACATAAACGAAAATTTCTTAAATAAAAAAAATACGTGTGGCACTCGAGGACTGCCGCGGTAAAGCTATTGCATAGCATCGCTGTGCCGGTTGGAGTGGGGGGTGTTCGGTTTTTTCGTTACGGAATTATTACATTCGGTCGCCGCGCTCAAATTCTAAGATAAAAGCTATGCAATAGCTTAACAACCTACATCATTTAATTGTTTTATTTTTGTTTTCATATAGGTACCACATACACAAATAACATTTCATAAAAAAAACATACATTTAAAGTAAATTTAAATATTCTTTCACAGTGGTCGGCGAACGTGAAAAAACCTCAGGCACAGTGAACGTTCGCACCCGAGACAACAAAGTGCATGGAGAGATGTCGATAGACGGACTCATAGAACATCTCGATAAACTCGTGCAAGAAAAAACGCTCTCAGACGATACGGATACACTGAAATAAATGTGGCATTGTTGGATTCCCTGGGAATATACGCATTTTTTGATATTTCGTTGGTCGTTGGCCTATTCGATCTATAGTAGATCATATAAATATAAATAAAAACATTTCAATTTCAAATATTTTTATTTATTATTTTTGCAATTTTTTTATAAATTAGTTAAATATTTGTAAAAAGTTTTTTGGTACAAAAAAAAATTAAGTGAAACTTCTTTATGCGCGTTGTGAGTGGCAATGGCAATACCGTCACGTCATGGAGTAAGGCGACGGTTTTGTAATCTTTGAATCTTGTCAAAGTAGTTTCACATCTGACACGTGTGCTCGACACACGCTGTTTTTTGAATAAGAATTGATTTCAATAGAAAAAGGGTGACAAATTAGATTTGAAGCAGTGGTTATAAAGCATACACTATCAAAAACGTAAAATTGTAATCAACCAAAACCATTTAAAATACCTCGTTTTATTTTATTGTGAACTTTATAACAGTTGAAATAAGTAACAAAATTGTAATATATACAGATACTAGCGGTCCGCCCCGGCTTCACCCGTGGTACATATGAAAAATAGATGTTGGCCGATTCTCAGACTTACCCGATATGCACAGAAAATTTCATGAGAATCGGACCACCCGTTTCGGAGGAGTATGCAGACTAACATTGTGACACGAGAATTTTATATATAAGATTTCAGATTTTTTAATCACGGAATTCGATAAATGCGTATATTTCCAGTTTTAGCATTAAGATACATTTTAAAACATAGCACTTAATTAAATCTCAGTGCTATTCAGTATTGAGAAATATTTATTTAATTGGAGACACTTACAATCTGGCACAACCTCTCAAAAATATGTGTTATTTCAAAATATAAAAATGTCTTATAGAGCATTTAACAAGAGATTTTTCATAATACTAAACGTAATTTTCATTTGTGTTGTTTATTTTTATTTAAATTAATACCTTGTTTTGTATATTCTGTATTCATCTTTACTTCATAAATTAATTGGTCGACTATAAACTATCATGAACTACCTATTTTGCATTTAATTTAAAGACTACACACTAGTTTTATTTCAAAAATAAAAGTGATTAAGAAAATTTATTTCATGTGTACATGTTAGATACTAAATAGCAATTTCCTAAGCAAAAAAAAATTGGTTGTCTGTAAAGTCGGTTTACTGACGATAGTTGAACGTGACAACGTCCGATTGTGCTTCTTTGTCGCTCGTTCCGCGCTCTCGCTCGCACTTCAAGCCTTACATGGAACGCCTCAGAGCGAGGTAACGCCGCATGAGTCATGTTTTTTCGTGCGTGCAGCCGGCTTTATCGAATTATAAGACGTTGTCACGTCAAAAATATTGAGATAGACTTGATATGTTGGGTTGCCATTTCACAATAATTTACAATGCTATTAATAAATTCGATCTACTTAAAATTTTATAGTCGAATTTAGACTTAAATGACAACAATTATTAGGGATTCGTTAAAAATGTAAGAGTGAGAGAGCTCTTTATTTTATTTTCAATAAAATGAGATGGCATTAGTTATCTTCTTCTGCTATTTTTTACATGTATTCATTGTTCGATAGTAATTTAACTTAGAAACAACCATTGCATTTATTGTATATTTTCATATAATTTAAGATCATTTATTTGGTAAAGGTGAAATAAAAAAGTTGGACCATTAAAAAATGTGTTTTATTTCAATGTGTACAAAAATACATTTACAGTATAATGTAATTCTAATAGTAATTGCAATTTGTGGTATAAATAAGAGTATTGACGAGCAATATGGAGTGCAAATGCTAGTTACTTTATTTTAAATGTAATGAATTCCTCACATGGCTTAGTAATAATGATTTTCAAACTTAGTGTGATTCAATTTCTTTGGCTGTTAAAAATAATATTTATACGATATTAAAAATCCAATATAAAAGCTACATTATATAGATAAAAATGTTTCTACATTTTTGTTACAGAAGATGATAATTTGACAAAAATATGAACGAATTTTGATTACAAGTAAACATGCAATAAGCTTACAGAACACTCGAAACATAATTGGCACAAAATGTTTGCATTTTACTGACAATAGCATAACTAGACTCGTAGTATAAAGTTTTATTTAAAATGTTTTTATTTTGTTTTATACAATATAATATTCAAATATAACTCTATATCTAGTTCATAATATTATGTTCAAATGAATGCCAATGAAATATTAAACAATATTTAGTCCAAATTCTACACGCAATTGAACAAGCTTTTATTTTGATGAATATGTCGGAATTTTGCTATCATAATTGTATATTTTTATATCTTAATCTTTATTTTCTTTTTAATAGTGTGTAATCGAGCATAATTTCATCAATGTTTACACTCATTTTCCTTAATACATTTGTATAGTTACAAAAAAGTTATCACAGTTTAAATGTAAACACAGAATTGAATAAGCGGGTACGACAGTACTTGTAATACAAACATAATTACGTTGATATAACAGAGACGTGACTCAACAGAAAAATATTTTATATTTTGTATCAAAATATTTTTTGTTCCTTTATTATTCCGCCCGCGGAGTCAAAGAAAAACCCGCATAGTTCCCGTGGGATTTCCAAGATTAAACATATCCTATGTCCTTTCTCAGGTAACTCTGTAGCAAATTTCATCCAAACCGGTTCAGTGGTTGAGGCGTGAAGAAGAGACAGACAGAGTTACTTTCGTATTTATAATATTAGTTCGAACTTTTATGAGTATTGTTGTCTTGGAATGTACCGCAAATAGAAATTCACAATTACAATTTTTTTAATTCACATTTTATTCGAATAAAAAATCACAATTAAGTATTGTAGATAAAAATAAAAGTTAAGCATGTGATTAGATTTTATCTTTATTTTTTAAGTTAAAATAGTAATTCTTATTAACAGAATATTATTTTCATTTTATAATCAGTTTTATTCAACATAATAAATGAGTAATATCTAATCTCACAATTGCTTCTTATTAATAAACCATTTTCCTTTTCCTAACGAATTTTGTATTTTCTTCATAAAAATATTCAAAATTGTCCTTTCTTTACATTACAGTATACACGATTGACCTTAAAATATCGATATTTCTCATTAAGAGCATTCTATTTTGAAATAAATAATCATAAAACCTAAATCTTATATGATATGGAAAACACATTGAATAGAATAATGCCTTGAACGTTTTTTTAATTCCGAAACTACAATTCAAACCATACAACTCAAACCAAAAATTGTAGTTAAACTGGAACAAAATCCACACAACCGATAAATACAAGCATTTATTCATTTTACAATCTATTGCATTTTAAACATTTTACCATTTTAAAGCAATCATGATTCAAATCACACCAAAATAATTAGCAATTAACAAATACACAACTAAAATCACAGAATGATAAATTAAGACCATTAATAAATAAGACAGACATACAAAAAGAAAATAGTATGATTTAAAAGCTACACGTCACTTAAAATAACATCACGATAGGACTAGCAATATCCGGGCTACATTGCTTATGACTTATTGACTATTCCATTATGAGTATCTGTAGTTTCTCCGTCTTTCTGTTCATTGGGCTGTTTGCAGGCAAAGTTCATGCAGAGTGTTCTTATCTGTGAATATTAAATATTTTTTAATTATTAATAATCATACTAATTAATGTCTCATATTATCACGTTATGTTAAACATTTAAATTAATGTCTCACATCACATAGTTTAAAATATTTTAATAATAAATATAGAAAAAAAACACACTTTAATAAGATTAACTCACGAAATTATTGTTTTGCAACTGATCCTGAATATAAGGGTACTTTTCCACAAGAGATGTGCGAGGATGCGTTTCGAGGGAAGTGTTTGTAAAGAACCAATAGAGCTGTGCTGACAGAGGCGAGGAAAATAAATCGACAGGATCCCTTGCTACGCTCGTCGCACATCTCTGGTGAAAACGCAGCCTAAGTGTACAAAGTTGGAACGAAATTTGTCCGTTTTCATCTAAAGGAGTCGGAAACATACAAACATATAGATAAATGTATAGTTTATGAACTGTTAGGTATTGAATTGTTCACGCGAAGCCGCGCATTCACACTAGTTTAATTATAAGTGTGATGAATGGGTACAATGACCAGTGGCCTGCATTATCTAATTACATATAATAATATGTACTAATGCTAACAAGATATCCTTAAAATTTCCATGTCTTCATTGTGTTTCGTAAGGAACAGTTGTCTAAAAGGGTTCCCTCTAATATAAATTATTCATTTAAATCTATTCATCAGTTGAATACTTGTACAATATAACAGAAAATATTTTGTCTTTATCCGAAATACTTCAGATTATAATCAATAAGGTATGAATAGAATAGTTATTTCTTATTTAAATTTTTATAAAGATCATCATCAGCCCATATTTATACCTACTAAATTACATGATTCCCATCCCCATATAGGTTTTGGCCATATTACATAAGTACTAGCTTTCCGCCCGCGGCTTCACCCGCGTTTTCTAAGAAAATCCCGCATAGTTCCCGATCCCGTGAGATTTACGGGGTAAAACCTATCCTATGTGTTAATCCAAGTTACCCTCTATGTGTGTTCTAAATTTCAATGTAATCGGTTCAGTAGTATTTGCGTGAAAGAGTAACAAACATACATCCTCACAAACTTTCGCATTTATAATATGGATGCTGCATGTGTATGTAAATTGACAATGGAAAATATTGTAGTCATTAAACCAATTTGCCACATACTTACAATGAGTTCATTGAAACCAATTTGTTGTTGTTTTGAAAACTTATTGACAAACTTTCGAGCCCATCTTATCTTTATTATAGGAATTCTTTCATTTAAGATATTTAACATGTCCCGCGATTTAAAGCTCAGGGGTCAGTTAATTATTTATAAATACTAGAAATTATATAAAAGGTAGACAGTTGCTAAAATATAGTGTACATTTGTGGTCGTGTTAGAAAAATGGCTTTGAAAGTAAGTAATTATATCTATATTCGTTGTTAATGGTTCTTGGTAGTGTTTGTGGATAACCGACATAATTGATTATTTAATTTATTTAAACACATAATGAAATGCAAACCCATCCTATTTAAACTTGAATAATGTTATTCTCATTGTATGAATTAAGTGTAAAAAAAAATAAACCGTATAAATAAACTTTAATTTTTAATAAATCAAATCTTTAAATTAAATCTTCAAAGCAACGCTTTGATATACGCTTGGCTTTCCATGTAAATTTCAAATAACTATTAATTTGATTTTTTAAATAAACTTCCTTTCAATAACATCTATTGGTAAGGTTGGTCGAAAAGAAAACGTATGCAATTTTTAAGAAGTTTTAGTTTAAATTGTTCAGTATTTATTTAATAATAATTTAATAACCTTTTTATCCGCGATAATGTTCTTGTTCAAACTATTAGGTATTATTTTGTTGAGTATCTCCCTTCATGTTTGTGATTGTTCTTTGAAATGTTTTAAATTTTGTGAGAATTAATTTGCATTTCTTTTTTTATTTCAGCTCGTTTGCGTTCTTGTCCTATTGGTAGCGATGGTGAACGGTGAGTGATTTTCATACTTACATATTTTGTAAATAAGTCCTTAGGGAGTTTATAATTAACAATTATTGCACATCAAATTCTAACTAATCCTTCGGGTTTCCTTGACATATAAGAGTCATACCTTAATAACTGCTCCAAACAAATCAAATAAAAGCGAAATTAATATTATCGAAGGCGTTAATGAATAGAATAAATAAAAGTAATTATTTTTTATTAACTCAAGAATTTATCTTTGTATTGCCTGGCTATGACCTTTTTCCAACAGATCATATATTTTGCGGAAAAATTCCATTATTGAAGAAAGGCAAATAGGCGGTATACCCATAATACAATTCTACTACTTAGATAATATTAAATCACTTATTATATTTTAGGAAAACCTCAGGGATATAACCAGGGCCAAGGTTACGGACAAGGTAACCAGGGCCAGGGTTATGGACAAGGTAACCAAGGCTTTGGACCTGGCAATCAAGGTTCTGGACCTGGAAACCAGGGCTTTGGACAAGGCAACCAAGGGTTTACACCCGGCAACCAGGGTTCTGGACACGGTAACCAGGGTTTTGGACAAGGAAACCAGGGTCATGGACAAGGTAACCAGGGGTATGGACAAGGCAACCAGGGTCATGGACACAGAGGTGGTTACCAGGAACACGGTTATTAGATAATGTATAAGATGCGCGTAATTGATGCCAATATGCAAGAGTGAATATAATAAATGTATTAAATAAATGTTTGTTTAATTTAATTTCCCTTTGTGAAGCGTGGCTGAGGTCACTAGTCTAGTTGAATCAGACCAAAATAAGATGAAACAGTAATTTGCACATGGTTCAAAGTTGATTGTTCAAAACGATATCATAAACGAGACGTAAACAATTCTTCATCGATTCGATAGCTGCAAACAGTTAGTCGAAGTCACAAATAATACTTTTTCGCAAACATATATTATGTACAATCTGTAAGTTTTATCATATATACCAGTTTATTCACCGTAACCGTTTCCTGAATGTAAGACTTGATACTTGGACAACAGCTGTAATCGTCACGCTTACTTGGCGCGATTTTATGTTACCAACTACTTTATTTTATCATATTACTACATCACAAGTCCAGCTCCAGCCCAAAATAATATATTATCAGCACAATCAAAAACACAATTACAACCAAATAGAAAAGCTTTGTATTCCGGTGTTGTACAGCATACCTATATTTAGGATAGGGATCACCCTAATCTCTGACTCTGACTGATTTGACAACCCTGCTTTGATAAGCAGGGTTGTCAAATCAGTCAGAGTCCAGAGATGATGTAAACCTGCAATCCTGGATGTCTATTGTATTTGAATATAGATGATAGAAAATATCTTTACTAATATTACAAAGCTGAATAATTTCTTGTTTGTTTCTTTGGTTGATTCCGATTTCCGATGGAGTTTGGATGGGTCCGATTTGAAGTTTTCAGTGTTAGCCCATTTATCGAGCAAGGCTATGTATCATCACGCTAAGACCTAGGAGCTAGGAGCGGAGCAATGCTGGTAAACCCGCGCGGCACAGCTAGTTTTGGTCATAAAACCAATTTGCAATGAGTTCATTGAAACCAATTTGTTGTTATTGTTTTGAAAACTTGTTGACATCAAGCCCACTCTTATCTATGTTCTAAGAACTCTCAAATTTAATCATACTCAAGATATTTTATAAGTCACGCGATTATTAGCTCAGGGGTCAGGAAATTATTTATAAATACTAGCAATTATAATACGGTAGATAGTTTCTACAATACTGTGTGCAATTGTGGTCGTGTTCCAAAAATGGCTTTGAAAGTAAGTTTGGCGAAAAATGATATTCTGATATCATAGAGTTAGTGGAAAAAATGTATTATTTTAATTGTTTGTGCAAAAGCTGGAATAACGCCATGTTATTGTCAAGTGTAAAATAAAAAAAAAACCTATTTTAATTACCTACCTATGAAACAAAGTCTGCATTTCTCTCAGTCTGTGAGTGTTAGCTTCTAGTGTTCCAAAATAAGCCTTATAGTAGTAGAAGGGTAGTTTTCTTCTGGTGGTACCAAAGTATTGAAGAAATATACCTAACTTATTTTTAACTGGTGGTATAATTTTGTTTCTATGTATGACGCTTCGTGAAGATAATAAATGAAGATATTTCCACGTAAGAGTGGATATTAATTTATATTTCTTTTATTTCAGTTCGTTTGCGCTATTCTCCTATTGGTTGCGATGGTGAACGGTAAGTTTATTTCATATTTCACGTATATATTATGTAATTTATAGTCCTATAAAAATACGAAAGAGAGAATGAACTGAACGAAATTCTATAGCTATCGGGCTGGTCATGTAAAGTACCATCAGCTTTTATAAGCATGGATGGACGGTCTTGTACTTCCAAAATTTTATTTGATTGATTTGATTTACTCATAATGTTGAGCACCAGGGATGTTGAGTAAAACTCTGTTTACATGTAGTAGATACAGTGCAGTGTTTTTGTAGTTCCATGTGTTTAATTCGTATCCGAAACATGGTAATAAATGGCAATAATGACTACTTTTTAAATCACTAACTAAATGTATACTTTTAGGAAAACCTCAAGGATACGGCGACTACAACCAAGGTCGTTCGGTCCCAGGAACTGAACACAGCGGTTTCGGTGGATTCAACCAAGGCCAGGGTTACGGACAAGGCAACCAAGGCTTTGGACCCGGTAACCAAGGCTTTGGAGGCGGTAACCAGGGTTTTGGTGGCGGTAACCCAGGGTATGGACAAGGCAATCAAGGTTTTAGACCCGGTAACCAGGGTCAGGGCTTTGGACCCGGTAACCAAGGTTCTGGCCCCGGTAACCAGGGCTTTGGACCAGGAAACCAAGGTTTTGGACAAGGAAATCAAGGTTTTGGACAAGGCAACCAGGGGTATGGACATGGCAACCAGGGTCATGGACACAGAGGTGGTTACCAGGAACATGGTTATTAGATTTATCTAATGAGATAGTTAAGCGTACAATTATTGGCAATACCAAAGTGTGAATATAATAAACATTTTAAATTAATTGTAACAATGTTTCATTTCATATTCATTTGTAGCATGGCTCAGGCCATTCAATAGTCCTGTCATATAAGACAAAAAAATAAGAGTGAATGTGTATTAATTTGCACACAACTCAAAGTTGATAGCATTGTTCAAAACACTAACATAAACGAATCGTAAAAAATTCTCATCGATCAGATCCTGTGAAAAAATTAGGTTCGATTTTGGCCCACTTTAAACGAACAGATTTAATTCAAACTGTACAATTAGAAGGATCAGTGAGAATACAATTATTTAATGCAGAGTATTTTTTCGTTTTTTTTTTAAACTATATTAATTATTTTAATTATATACATCACTACATAGTATCAAACAAAGCCGCTACCCGTCTGTCTGTATGTACAGATCTGTAAAATAGGCAACGAATTTTGATGTGGTGTTTTGTTTTGTTTTTTAAAGAGTGGTTATAGAGGAAAGTTTTCCATATAATTTATCAAGGGGGAAAACTATGGAATTTGGAAGAGGAAGGTTTTTGCAAATATGTAAATTCTTAACTTTCAAGTGGGGCAAAGCTATTCCAACATTACTTACTGTATACACCAGAACTGGTGCCGCTAGTACTGCACCAGCGAGCACGTCCCACCAGTGGTGCCGCCGGTCCCACACTCGGGACACACTGCATATTATAGCGGCTGCTATAACTACACACTGTATCGTGCGTGTCATGCGACCGGGGAGGGATTGGCCCCTTTTGTATAGGTAATACTGGAAAATGGAAAAAAAATCATCAAAAAATCAATCTTTATGTATAGTTAGTAGTTATGTATTATCACAGAATTATAGCAAAATAACTTCTACGTCAAAGCATAATAAGAACATGGCAAAACATTCACTAGATATGTTTTATTTTATAATATGCAGTATGCATTGTACCACCACAAAAAAGCCATGCAAAAAATAATAAAAAATATAAAACAGAAAAATAGCAATCAATAGGCGGGATTCGAACTCGCTTGTTTTTGCCATATCGTGGAAACGCCTAAAGTATCCCATTTCCTATTCTATTAAAAACTTATCATTTATTTTAATTACAATACTATAAAAGTTTATGTTACATACAAAAAATATTAGAAAAAAAAATCATTCATTAAATAAATGACGTCACAATTCAAACTAACCGCGATAAACACGCCCGCGTGGATCGCAAGTGAAGTGTGACCAGACGGGAAGCTTTTATTCGACTGCTTCAACCAATGCGCCTTGGTGCATGTGTAGCTTGGTACGTAATCTGACCTGGGAAGTGAAAAGAAAAACAAATATTACAAACATTACATAAACAAATATTACAAATTCTCATTGTAAAGCCAAGCTTGATGGTTTTTTTTTTATGGTTAGCTATATATAAGATGTGCTATGAAGATGCGCCGCCACAAAGTAACTGTGCGTAGAAGATGCGCAGCTATGCGATGTATCGATAGTAGGAGTTATGCAGTTTGCACATAGCACGCATCCTTTTATATAAAAACTTATTTTATTTGAACCCGTTTCCACCAGTACTAATCTATATGCATCAATGAATTTAATTGATACATAAATATATAATACATGCACAGCAACATAGCATAGGAAATCTCTGGTGGAAAATGGTATTCCACGGTTAGAACTGCAATGACTATAGAAATATTATCTAAGATGATAAACATAAAATAACAGATATAAGTGCTCATAAGGGTAAAGTAAATATACTCATATATTCTACCTGCATTTCAATGACTAGTAATATTTCTTAATAAATTTTCCTGTTTTACTCAGTTTATTGAGAAATATCTACTTAAATCACCTGATGACTGTTAACTTGGGTTTTTTTTTCATACAATTTTCTTTGTCACATGTTTATTATAATAATTCTATTAATGGAATTCCTTTTTATTGGCGTATTGTTCAATTATTATGTAATTATTGTAAGAATAGCTGTAAGGAATCAGAAATAAATAAATAAATAAATAAAATAAATATTTAGAGGGACTTTTTTTTCTATTATGAAGATGAAGAGTTTGAATCAGGAACCACTGGTCTGATTTGAAAAATGATTTCACTGTTAGATAGTCGACTTATCTGGAAGGCTATTATATATCTTCACGCTAAAACCAATAGGAGTGGAGTAATCCGCCTAAAACCACGGGGGACAACTAAGAGCTATTACGCACTGTCGACCAGTCGCTGGCGACTGTGACTTACTATAGTTTAAATAGGGGCTTGCGCACTTAGTCGTCAGTCGTCCAGGAGTAAGTCAAGTCAGCAACTGGTCGACAGTGCGTAATAGCTCTAATATACAATATGATAACTTTTTCTTCAATGTTATTATGCTAAGATTTGTGACTTGATAAATGAATACTGATATTATTTGCAGGTATTTTTCTTCTTGTGGTCTTTGTGGTTGTGGAAATTGGACTCCTCACTTTATATAAAAAATGATAAAATGTATTCTTTGCTTTATCTATAGGTACTAATATTATAAAGCTGAGGAGTTTGTTTGTTTGAACGCGCTAATCTGAAGAACTACTGGTCCTACTTGAAAAATTCTTTCAGTGTTGGATAGCCCATTTATCGAGGAAGGCTATAGGCTATATATCATCAAGACCAACAGGAGCAGACACACCAGCGACCACGCGGGCGGAACCGCGAAACGCATCCATAAAAGGCGTAACTTTTCAAGAATAGGATTCATTAATTTTTAGTTTGTTTGGAGGTCACTCTAATTACATTAGATCTGGTATAATCAAATCAGAATACTTTTGAAATTTTGCACATAGTCTAATAATTCTGTGCAATGTACTGTGTGTGAAAAACCCAATTTATTTATGAACATAATTTTCAATTATAATGAGATTAACACGTTGATGAGTCATTGATATTACAAACAGATACACTGAATGACTTGCAAGTTTGTTGTCACTATCTCTATTTTAAACTATTTTATCACTGTCTTCTTGTTTCCTAGGGATTAATTTCAAGACCTTTATCATCATTAAACAATAATTATGTATATATGCATGACTAGAACCGCGCAGGATGTGAATAAAATAATTGATATACTTACATAAATAATTATGTAAATTAAAATGGTGTTTGTTCTACCATTTAAAAACAAATAATTTAAAAATTAAAAAAAAAAATGAATAGATTCATAGGATTTATCTCTACTTATATTTGATTATCAAAATTTTGAAAACTTAGGTTAAACTGCCAGTTAATATATGTAAAATGTAAATGATACCACTTATAAGGCAAGAATGTTTGAACAGATTTAAATGATTTTTATTTCATTCCCTGATTGGATTATAAAATTTAATTATTGCTAAAGTTTTGAAAAAAAATTGATGTCTAGAGGAGCAGTGTAGTTTTTAAACCAATGAAGCAGATATTAGTAAAACTTACTCAACACAAGTTGTAGCTTCTTGAGGTCCACAAGTATCAAAGAAGTGAGGTCTCGGAGATCCAACTATTAGCTTCAAAGTTTGTACTATTGTGAGGTTCAACAGGAATCCAAATAAATATTCCCTGTACCAGAATAAAGCCTGGCGTTTGGCTGTGTCTTCAGGACACTGTTTTCTTTCAACTAGTAGTAACTGAAAGTTAGATAGAATATTTGTTATTTATTGAAGTAAATTTGCATGAGGCATAGAAATAACAATATTTAAACTTTAAAGTTATTTGTCTTAACAACTGATTTTAATTATGTTTTTAAAGTGTTTACCATACTATAAGACCATCATCTTTAAAATATTCTAAAAATACCAATATTTTCACATAATAAAGTTGAGAAATATATTGTAATTAATTCATAAAAAAATTATAACTTTACTTGTCTGTTCACTATTTATGAGTGAAAACATTCTATATTATATTTTATTATTTCTACTATATTTAAATACATACCACAGCCAAAGGTAAAAATATTGTAGTGACCATCAACCACTTCCAATTGACTGTGTCTCCTGTGTAGGGATGTGAAAGGGCGGGATCATTGCATTGGAAGCCCACCTGCCCTCCTGGTATCAGATTTAATTCCGCTACAGCAAATATGAATAGAGCTGAAACATATGATTACTTAATTGTAAGTTGTAGGCATTGGATTTATTGTATTGTAGTTGTTTAATTAAGATAAATATAAATTTCTAAATAAATATTTTATTTTTAAACATTATTTTTTATTAAAAAAAAAATTCACGCATTGTTAGTTTTCAAATTTTGTGAAATGATGAAGTGATGAAGAAGAATGTATTTTTATATGTATTTTAGATGAAGAAGAATTGTATTTTTTTATTCATTCATCTTATAAGAGAAATTACGTAATTATTACTAATTAAATTAAAGATCTAACCTATGTGCCACCGGTTTGTTTTCGACCACAATACTTTCAAGTTTCTCCACATTTTCACAGCATGAACGTTCATTATGTAAAACAGACGCAATTTAAATGAGTAATTTGATGTATTCCACACTACCTAACTCACAGGGGAACCTTTCGTATATGATTCACCGATACGTATTATTATACAAAATTGTAAACTATGTATGTTTTGCTACGGAGTATTGTTAAATCTTGCGCTTATTGCTCTTATTGTGTAAAATATTTCAATTTAATACTAGGAATATGTGTATGTAAAACCGAAGATTAATATTTATTAATTATTGAGTAGGTAAACAAAGTTTTCAAATAGATTATTCAAAATTGGAAGCTTGACAGCTCACATATTATATGACTTGACTTTGACGGCAAAATGACATCCAACTGACAGAAACAGACAGGCCAACAGATTAAAAGTAATCCTTAGTACATGAAATAAAATGTACAAAAAATTATTAGAAACTAGCGGTCCGCCCCGGCTTCGCCCGTGGTACATATTTACGTTTTCTCTACATAAAAACCATCCTCGTACTTCAAGGAATATAATAAAAAAAGAATTATCGAAATCGGTTCAGCCGTTCTCGAGTTATGCGCTTACCAACACATTTTGCGATTCATTTTTATATATAAGATTAAAAATTCAGCTATATACCTCACATAGACCTATATTTAGTACTTATATATTATTTTGAAAAAGGCGTCGAGCCCGTAAGTACTCTATTGCAAGTTTAAGGATTCACAAATCGCAATCACCCTTGCTTCAGAAATAGGAATGAAATTAATTCAGCAGCATTTTGTAGTTACTAGAGTTGTGATATATTCATAAAAACAAGGGTTAAAAATAGAATTAATCAAGATTCAAGTCTAACATTTACAAAATAAGAACTGGGAACATACTAGGTTCTGCTTTTATTCTGCTTCTATTTTTTGCACAAGATGAACTGTGAAAAAACTATCACGTATGACCCAGAACTAAGAAAAAACTATCACGTCTTGTGCTATCACTATCTCTATCTATCGTGCAGGACTGGATATAAATTATTAACTGAGATTTATATTGCTTTGCGAAATATCACAGTTATAGACTACAAGCCCGCATAGGAAAAAAATATGGGTCAAATGAACCACCAGGGGACATATCTAGAACGATAGAAGAGCAAAAAATAATAAGATTCATCACTATGCCGTCACTTGTAAGCTGTCCAACTGAGTGCAGATGAGAATTGAAAAGTACAGGTAGACTCGGTAAATTTTGGTCATATATTTTTGTACGGCATTCTTTACCATCGATAGATCCATTAAAAATAATAAGAAACCGCTCAGTGCCGTACAAAAATGGTGGTCCACCAAGTCGGAATTTTTATTTAATTTCCGAGAGTTACCGGGGGTAAATTTGGTCATTTGACCATGTACGGCATCTGTGTCATACTATTGCTATACTGCTTTTAATCCATTATTCCGCAACGCCGTACAAAAATCATGGGGACAAGGGGAAAAAATCGAGAGTTGCAATCCCCTCTCTTTCCCCACTCCAGGGGGTCATTTGACTAAGTACGGCTTCGGTTCCAAAACATTATCTAGCACTCAAAAGTACTATTAAAAGCAATGCCGTCAAAAAATAATTGTTCTTTTAAATGTATACCAATAATCATCTTAATTTCATCGAATTCTTGATATAAAGAGCTGTAAGGTCATTTGACCCTGTACGGGAACTTTTTTTTTAACATGATATTGTAAAATTCAATTGTTGTATAGTATTGCCGTTCAAAAGAAACCGTTCTAAAAAAAGTTATAGAGAAATGCAAAACCAGAAATTTTGTTAAAGTTTAAACATCGTAGATTAATGAAATATAATATTTTTCTACACTTTATTCGTTGTTTTAAATAGTATTAACATAGATAAATTAGGAAAAAACGATGCCGTACATTTTTGTGCAGACCACATCTTTTAGGCTGATGAAAGCGACGAAAGCTACAATTTTAAGGGTGCTTTATGGCCATTTGATACAGTACGGCATTAACATATTTTTACCCAACTACGGCAAAGCAAAAGGAGGGTTATGGTTTTGACAGGTCATGTATGTATGTTCATCTATTCCCTCGTAACTTCTAAACTACTTATCAGAATTCGACAAATGACATATCATTAGAAGCGTCTGAATTGTTCACTGGATAACCAGCGACCAGCTAGCTAAAGGCTATATGGGGTTTCACAAAATCTAATGTGGCGCCCTCTAGCGGACAAAACATACAGAGTAAAAAAATAAAGTTAAGATAAATATGCCGTGTTTGGTATCATTTGAAAGCGCTTTACTTGTACATTTTGAATATGTATATATTACTAGCATTTGCTTGTGACTTTACCTGTATTCATGGGCTGATTGCATATAATTCACATCTTTTCGTTCATAGCTTTTTTATTAGTTCATCAATTTAACGGAGTCCATTCCACCTGACTCCGACTTTCCAAGGTGATAATTAACCACCTCGAGCTTCTTAATATTAATGTATATTTATATTTTATTATCAAAATATAAAGCAAACATTTCGTCATATGGATTTTTTTCTTTTTCAGATTTTTCCCCTTTGAACCAACGAAAATGTACGGCACATGAAAAAATATTATCTATGCATAAAATACTTTAAAAATAAATTTATTTCGTGTTGTGTCAAATGACCCCCTGGAGTGGGGAAAGAGAGGGGATTACAACTCTCGATTTTTTCCCCTTGTCCCCATGATTTTTGTACGGCGTTGCGGAATAATGGATTAAAAGCAGTATAGCAATAGTATGACACAGATGCCGTACATGGTCAAATGACCAAATTTACCCCCGGTAACTCTCGGAAATTAAATAAAAATTCCGACTTGGTGGACCACCATTTTTGTACGGCACTGAGCGGTTTCTTATTATTTTTAATGGATCTATCGATGGTAAAGAATGCCGTACAAAAATATATGACCAAAATTTACCCAGTCTACCTGTACTTTTCAATTCTCATCTGCACTCAGTTGGACAGCTTACAAGTGACGGCATAGTGATGAATCTTATTATTTTTTGCTCTTCTATCGTTCTAGATATGTCCCCTGGTGGTTCATTTGACCCATATTTTTTTCCTATGCGGGCTTGTAGTCTATTACAATTTTACCTCGGGTCTTAAATTGAAAATTAATAAATAAATAAATAAATATTATAGGACATTAATACACAAATCGACCTAGTCCCACAGTAAGCTCAATTAAGGCTTGTGTTGTGGGTACTAGGCGACGATAAATATAATATTTAATAAATACATATATAGATAACACCCAGACCCAAGAACAAATAATTGAGTTCATCACACAAATATTTGCCCTGACCGGGGATCGAACCCGGGACCGTCGGCTCAGTAGGCAGTTACTTTACCACTGCGCCAACCGCGTCGTCGTCGTCGTTAAAATTATATTCAAAATATAGGTAAGCTCTAATCTCTATCAACTACCTATCTAAAAACTTGATCAATTGAATGATTTGTTTGGAAAGAAAAACTCAGACATATTTAAAAAAAAAAAACTTTGCACACAGCAGGAAACAATACGTGTTTCCTAGGTACCAAAAATAATTAACAAAAACAATTCAAGATCAATCTTTACAATTATTATTGTCCCTTATTTAATAGGAAGCACACAATATTTAAACATAAGCGATAGGAATTTGGATTTTAGTTCATCTAATACACCGTTCTACGTTACAACACACATATTAATACACACAGTAAATCTTTTGCACTTTACATAGGTAATAGGCAATCTAACACTCAGTTATTTGAAACAAAGGCAATTGTTTTGTTTCCTTAGTGCCGTACCTAGTTCGAGATATTTATTAAAATAGTACCTACCCACTTGCTTTATAACCATAAACTATATTAGCTTTAAGCATTGGTTTGTTTTTTCGCTTGAATAGTTTTACTTGAACTTTGAATGAAAAACGTACTTACCTACATAATAATGTAGAGTCATATGGTACTTACTGGTAGAGTATCGTGAACTCTACTTTTACAAATGTTATTGTTACTTAGTTATCGTAACTAAGTACCAATAAGTATTATAAATGCGAAAGTTTGTGAAGGTGTATGTAGTTATGTTTGTTACTCTTCCACGAAAAAATACACGACAGATTTGGATGAAACTTTGCTGTAAAATGGTATATACATTCGTATAATAAATGAGCTAGATACCTTTAGAAATACATGATTTTCCGCGACTGAAATTGCGCATAAAAACAACTGTTGTTTAAATAAAGTTTTCTGAATTTCTCGTGAAATACTTTTTAATTCGAACACCGTGTGTGGCCAGTGTCTCTCGTTGGATGTAAACCAACCTCTTTGGTTAATTTATAGCATACATAGATAATAAACTCCCGAGATTAGTATTAACGAAAGTTTAAGCGGTTTTGTGTGATAAGAGTTTTATGGGAGTTTAGCAATGGATTTGCTTATCATTGTGGCGTTTGGTTGTAAATAAAACACGGTGTTTGGGTTAATGTGATTTTAATCACCTTACACAAAAACCTAATTCATTCAAACTCTTCATTTAAATGCTAGTTTGTGCGGCTGTCGTCACTAAATCGTAGCACTAAAAGGTACTAGGTACGTTTTTGAATAACAACTTCATCCCCGTTTTCCAATTACAGAGCATAATGCGACTCAGTGGCGCACAATGCCGAATTATGCTGATTAATTATTGGAACGTGAATTAGTTTTCAAATGCACCAGCAGGTTGCGCTAAGTTCAGTGTTGAAAAAAAAAATATTCATAGAGTTAGCAATAACCTCATTAATGTGTAAATAAAGTGGTATACATAATAATTGGTTGAAAACTATTTACGGTTATTTTAAGTAATTTGGATTTTGATTATTTCATTAACATTTTTTTCAATGTTTGTACCTTCATCCATAGGTACTTATATTTATTTTTTTAACACAATTTGAATTAACTTTGATTATTTCGAAAAAACTACAATGAAACGAAAGCTTTAAAATTTTTTCCAACAATTAATAATATTACTAACGATAAATCGATTGCACGCATCAATTCACGCGCATTACTTTTATGAGTGCTCGATTGTGCGAAGCGTTGCTGTAGTTGAAACATTCAACGTTAAGCATTATGCCGCATAATGCGCTCTAGTGCTGTAATTGGAAAACTACCAATAATACCTACCCCATACCGTTTTCATGTTTACCGCGCGGTTATCCGCCGAAGGATCCACGGGCGGATATTATATTTTCCTCCTCCACCTCATTTTTTATTCTGATGTATACAGTATAACCTATATTACTGTAGTGTTTCATCCAAATCCGCCCTATATTTTTTTTCGTGAGAGAGTAGCAAATATAAGTACTTACGTCCATCCTCACAAACTTTCGCATTTATAAAACTAAGTGAAATATTTGGATATATTATATTATACTTTCCCTCCTTGGTGGCAAAATCCGTCTCGATGGATCGGGAAGGCCTTAGACAAGAAGAAGAAGAACTTTCCCAACACCAAAGTGCATCCAAACCTATAAAGTATAATTGCCATTTCTCTATATTTATCATTTATGAATCTGTAGATATTAATTACGATTATCGACAATTCAAAAGGTGTAGACCGGAAGTTGTCAATAAACAATAAAACATTATCACAGCAATGTAAAATATAAGTGGGACATATTTGTTTTATATAATATTGTTTAACAACGATTAAATACATTTAGAGACCATTATGCACATCTATGAAGAGGTGGGTAAACGCATATCGGGTATTCAAGTGGACAAACAGACATTGTTTGTCTCAATTTAAGATTAGGTATAACCAGTTTTAAAGCTTATGTTGAATAATGAACTGTTTGCGCTTCCGTGTGTTTGTTTGCTGATTTTGTTATGTGGATGTTGCAGTTAAAGCTAAAATTGTTGTACTTACTTAGTAGTTTTACGTCACGGCTAGGGTTAACTACTAACGTGTTAACTATCAAGTACTGTAACTAATTTACTGTATTACCTATACTGTTTTGTAATACATTACAATTTGTATGTATTTATAAGTCCCTATCAAAAATAGAGATCCTTCCTTGCACTTTTGATATGAGTGCATCTCGAGTAAAATTGCAGATTGAAGCTGGCGATTTATTATTTTATATTAATTTTAGAAAATTAGGTAAGTATGTACCTACTATTTAAATATATCTCTTATACGCGAAAACTTCGACTTATTTAAGTAGGTAATTAGTTAATTACTAATTATTTATTATTAATTATCACGTTAATTTTTTTAAAATATCGCTGAATATCTGAAAATTGATAGATTGCGATAATGAATAATAAAAAAATAATTATCACGTAGGTAACTCTTGCATGAAAGCTAATTCTTATAAAATGTACCAATATGCAGGCAACATATTCGGGTTACTTTTCTCATAATATTATGTATACCAAATAATGTACTGGTGCTGACGATATTCCTGACAATGCAAACTTGCACTAACCAACTCATAAAAAGTAAACACATTAACGTGTTTTACGTGTTAAAATACAGTTAATATATACCGAGTGACACCTTAACACACCCCGTTTGAAATAGAATATAGTGTAAATAATGTAAAATACAACTTGCAATGTTAAAGGTGTCTGATTCGCATGAGTCTTGTTTTCTTGAATGGGTGCGTTTTGAAGGGAAGTTGAGAATTTAGAAATAATTATTTTAAGTGATTTCGATGCAGATTAAAATGTATGATAATGCAGATGAATGTTAAATAACAGGTAAAATATTGCCTAATACGAATTAAAACAAAAAATGACCAATTTTTCTTGGCTAGGTAAAAAAAATCCTCCTTATGTACATACCTATATGAATTCGTGATGTCACGATTTCTTTTTCTGCAGAATTTTACTATTTCCAGAAGAAAATATCGCAGGAACGAACAATGCGACTAAGTACTAGATATTAAAATGCCGGCAACTATAAATGGTGTGTAATATTCTTAAGAAATCAAATTGATATTGTTCATAGTTGCACCGTAGCACAGAACTCAAACAAAGGGCAATATTATTGGTGAAAACTCAAAGAAAAAACTTGTTCGTTTGACGCCGCCGCTCACTACCTATTAAATTGCTTGGACTTTTGTATAACTACTACAAAATTTGTTTACCTCTAAAAGCCTTTACGATGTTTGATTTTTTTATTACAGAGTTCCTTCACTTTACAACTTTTGATATCTTGTAGAGATCGGTAGAAGATCATTTATTAGAGAGAGATACGTGAAAGGGAATAGAAAATTAATTAGTGTGACTATGTAGCGAAGTTTTATTTGCTCTTTTATTACTACACATTATAATATTACCTACTCTTAAGCAAATATGTTTGCTGTTAAATATGAAGTAATGGAGAATGTTAACTAATTTTGATTATTAGCATTCCATATTCTCTGTCAAAAATAAAAAATACTAGTGAAAAAATTATTTCGATACGTCAATTAGTTTCCGATTTAGAAGTAAAACAAGTTGTAAACGCCCGGTGACGGTGTGACGTCACACCACAACACGCTCAATCTGGCTCACTCAGAAGATAAGATAGGTTATTTTACGTGCAGCGCTATTTCAATATGTGCTATAATTTCACTAAATTACAAAATATATTATACGAATAAATATTAATGCTGTAGTGGTCAAAGACTACCTCCGGGAAGTTGGCACCACACTTTGAAGTTAGAAAAATTTTAAAGGTTGTTCCAGGTTGTTCTAGGTTTGTTCTACATTGTTCCAGAATTGCATACAGCTGAGATTAAAACTTTTCGAGAAAAGTCAAAAAACCCGATTTTTGAGCTGGCACCGCACTTTTTAGATATCGCGATTCTGGCGGTTGTTCCAGGTTGTTCTAGGTTTGTTCTATATTGTTCCAAAATATCGCGTCCGAAAAAAATTTATTTTCCACAAAATTCGTAAAAAAACAAAATAAGTTGGCACCGCACTTTGAAGTTAGAAAAATTTTAAAGGTTGTTCCAGGTTGTTCTAGGTTTGTTCTATATTGTTCCAAAATATCGCGTCCGAAAAAAATTTATTTTCCACAAAATTCGCAAAAAACCAAAAAGAAGTTGGCACCGCACTTTGAAGTTAGAAAAATTTTAAAGGTTGTTCTAGGTTGTTCTAGGTTTGTTCTACATTGTTCCAAAATATCGCGTCCGAAAAAAATTTATTTTCCACAAAATTCGCAAAAAACCAAAAAGTAGTTGACCTCCGGGAAGTTGGCACCACACTTTGAAGTTAGAAAAATTTTAAAGGTTGTTCCAGGTTGTTCTAGGTTTGTTCTATATTGTTCCAAAATATCGCGTCCGAAAAAAATTTATTTTCCACAAAATTCGTAAAAAACCAAAAAGAAGTTGGCACCGCACTTTGAAGTTAGAAAAATTTTAAAGGTTGTTCCAGGTTGTTCTAGGTTTATTCTATATTGTTCCAAAATATCGCGTCCGCTAACCCAATATTCTTGTCAAATGGACTAATAAGAAAGTAAAATAGATCTTATTACAAGTTGGCCTAAAGTACATAATAAGTTGTTAAATGATATCGCCGAGGCCTTTGACATAAGCCGCCTTTGTCGCAAGCCGCCTAGGCCTTTGCCGCGATTGATGTTTTTGAGAATTTAAATAAACAGAATGGAAGCAACCTTATAACTCAATAAATCCATACTTAATATTATAAATGCGAAAGTAACTCTGTCTGTCTGTCTGTCTGTTACTCAATCACGCCTAAACTACTGAACCAATTTGCATGAAATTTGGTATGGAGATATTTTGATACCCGAGAAAGGACATAGGCTACCTTTTATTGCGAAAAATGTACCACGGCCGAAGCCGGGGCGGGCCACTATATAAAAATAATTTTGATTTTCGTACATGACAATCATTAGTTGTCAATCCTGTCAAATACGGTTGAATACGGTCAAAATATTGTTTGACATTCATGCGTTCAAAAATGTATTTTGTGTAAAATAATTAAAAAGTAAAAAGGGTGAATAAACTATTGTCTGTATTTTTTTTAAATCAATTATTGAAAAGTGCAATTAAAGCAGATACATAAAAATTCCTCAAATATTTGTGTTTACGCGTGCTTTCAGAAGTTGATAAGGTATTTTCGGTGAGGAAACTAACCAAGAAGGATAGTTCGATTAATTATTTAAAAAAAAAATCTCTAAAAATGTAAAAATTCTGACAACTATTTGTCGCGATTTCGTCGACTGCTTCAACAATATTGCGTTGAAATAATATTATAACGTTAAAATTGAAACGGAGGCCCTGGCTCATTCGATTGAACCAAGCTAAATTGCGTTTTGAAGATTACATCCATTTACGCGATGCAATTAGCACAGAGAAGAAGATGCAGAAAATATTGGGCAATTTAGGTGCTTAGGTGCTATTTTACCGGCGACATACACAGGTAGCCCAAGTCATACGCATGAATATGCGCAAGATGCAATGACATATGTTCGTCATTATGGTCGGCCTGGATCTATTCATTACATTTACATGAAATCCAAAATGGATGGAAATTATTCTACTGCTGCGTCCCGGACAATTATCAAGTGATCGGCTCGACATTACCACACGTGTTTTCAAGCAATGAGTTACATTAAAGCAACACATCTTTCGGATTATTCAATGATGGATGTATTCAATCGATCCAGACCGACATTATGTTGTAATCACGAATATGATTGATGGACCGTGTGGCACCATCAACCGCCAATCACCATGCATGGTTGACAGTGAGTGTTCCAAAAGGAATCCACGAAAATTTACTGTAGAAACTATCACAGGCAACAAGATGATAGTGGTAGAACTATCATAACTAAAGTGAAAGGAAACGATTTCGTGGTCGACACCAGTTAAAGAATGAAAAGAGTTAATCCGAATGCATCCCAGGCTGCAAAACGTAGTTTAATTCGATAATTTTTCTCTGGCACGTGTATGAAGTAATCAAGTATCTAATTATTGTTTTTTTTTTATTCTTTTTCCTATACCTATGTGTTATTCATCGAAATAAAATGCTGTTATATATCTTTATTTATTTTGTATCATTGTATTCCATTCATCAAAGCCTAAATTAGTTCCAAGCCCAAAGGTAACACGACATTCATTGACTGGGCGGTACGAAGTTCGCCGGGCCAGCTAGAAAAAATTAAAATTAAAAAAAAATTCAATAGAAAAGTAAAAAATTAAAATTATTTCTTGCGATTTCGTCGACTGCGTCAACAATATTGCGTAGCTATAAACAAGTTAAATTGCGTTTTGAAGATTGCATCCATTTACGCCATGCAATTAGCACAGAAGAAGATGCAGAAAATGTTGGTCTATTGATTATTTTACCGGCGACATACACAGGTAGCCCAAGTGAATATGTGCAAGATGCAATGACATAATAATATTATGTTCGTCATTATGGTCGGCCAGATCTATTCATTACATTTATATGTAATCCGAAATGGATGGAAATTATTCAACTGTTGCTTCCCGGACAAATATCAAGTGATCGGCACGTCATCACCACACGTGTTTTCAAGAAAAAAATCCGATCACTGATGAGTTACATTAAAGGAACACATCTTTGGGATTATTCAATGATGGATGTATTCAATCGAATGACGAAAATCTGGCTTGCAGCATGCACACATTTTAATTCGGTTAGTCGAAAGAATAAAATATATGAGTGTGCGGGGATTGCTAATCCTAAAACCGATCCAGACCGACATGACGTTTTTATCACGAATATGATTCATGGACCGTGTGAAACCATCAACCAACAAACACCATGCATGGTTGACAGCGAGTGTACCAAAAGGTATCCACGAAAATTGATGGCAAAGACCATCACAAGCAACGATGGTTACCCACTGTATTAGCGTCGATCGCCTAATGATAATGGTAGAATTATTATCACAACTTAAGTGAAACGAAACGATGGCGTGGTCGATAACAGTTAAAGAATGAAAAGAGTTAATCCATGCTGCACAGCTTATTAAAATTCAATCATTTTTCTCTGAGACGTGTTTGAAGTAATAAATTAAAATACTATTACATATCAATCCATATAAATATTTATTTTGTATCATTGTATTACGTTCATCAAAGCCTAAATTAGTTCAGCTAAAAGGTAACACAACATTCATTGACAGGGCGGTACAAAGTTCGCCGGGACAGCTAGTAAATTATATTTTTAAATGTAGTTCCGTTTATAGTAAAAGCCGCTTTGCGTGTTTTATTGTTTCGTCTTTCACATTCGTTGCAAAAATTGTGATAGAGTAAATCGTCTACTGCACTCTTCCTAGTTTATAATGTCAACTAAAAAAAATGAGAAACGAGTTTCGACACGAAAAAAATCCGTGTTACAACTTAAAGTGAACTTAAGGTTTAAGAGGCAAATTGCTAGTGCGACTGCTGTGTATCAGTCTGAATTGAAGGAGCTTTTGAAAACTGCCAAGCAAAAAAAAATTACAAAATTCTTCAAACCATTGCCTTGTCTTAAGATAATTATTTAAAATGTTCAAAAACTTCAGTATCATTGATGTCCAATAGATTTTAATGTAATTAATGGATTATTTAATTCATCTAATAAATATAATAAACGTAAAGAAGGAAGAGCAATAAAAATTATTCAAATTTGAATTTGGGAGTTTGTGTTCGTGTTCGTGTTCGCTGTTCGCTGTTCGCTGTTCGCTGTTCGCTGTTCGCTGTTCGCTGTTCGCTGTTCGCTGTTCGCTGTTCGCTGTTCGCTGTTCGCTGTTCGCTGTTCGCTGTTCGCTGTTCGCTGTTCGCTGTTCGCTGTTCGCTGTTCGCTGTTCGCTGTTCGCTGTTCGCTGTTCGCTGTTCGCTGTTCGCTGTTCGTGTTTCATTTGAACAAATTCAAATTCAAATTCAAATTAAAATTAAAATTAAAATTAAAATTCAAATTCAAATTTAAATTCAAATTCAAATTCAAATTCAAATTCAAATTCAAATTCAAATTCAAATTCAAATTCAAATTCAAATTCAAATTCAAATTCAAATTCAAATTCAAATTCAAATTCAATTCACAAACACGAACACGAACACGAACACAAACACAAACAAACTCTCAAATTCAAATTCAAATTCAAATTTGAATTTGAGAGTTTGTGTTCGTGTTCGTGTTCGTGTTCGTTTTCGCTGTTCGCTGTTCGCTGTTCGCTGTTCGCTGTTCGCTGTTCCCTGTTCGCTGTTTGCTGTTCGCTGTTCGCTGTTCGCTGTTCGCTGTTCGCTGTTCGCTGTTCGCTGTTCGCTGTTCGCTGTTCGCTGTTCGCTGTTCGCTGTTCGCTGTTCGCTGTTCGCTGTTCGTGTTTCATTTGAACAAATTCAAATTCAAATTCAAATTCAAATTCAAATTCAAATTCAAGTTCAAATTCAAATTCAAATTTAAATTCAATTTCAATTTCAATTTCAATTTCAAATTCAAATTCAAATTCAAATTCAAATTCAAATTCAAATTCAAATTCAAATTCAAATTCAAATTCAAATTCAAATTCAATTTCAATTTCAATTTCAATTTCAAATTCAATTTCAAGTTCAAGTTCAAGTTCAAATTCAAATTCAAATTCAAATTCAAATTCAAATTCAAATTCAAATTCAAATTCAAATTCAAATTCAAATTCAAATTCAAATTCAAATTCAAATTCAAATTCAAATTCAAATTCAAATTCAAATTCAAATTCAAATTCAAATTCAAATTCAAATTCAAATTCAAATTCAAATTCAAATTCAAATTCAAATTCAAATTCAAATTCAAATTCAATTTCAATTTCAATTTCAATTTCAATTTCAATTTCAAATTCAAATTCAAATTCAAATTCAAATTCAAATTCAAATTCAAATTCAAATTCAAATTCAAATTCAAATTCAAATTCAAATTCAAATTCAAATTCAAATTCAAATTCAAATTCAATTCACAAACACGAACACGAACACGAACACGAACACGAACACAAACACAAACAAACTCTCAAATTCAAATTCAAATTCAAATTTGAATTTGAGAGTTTGTGTTCGTGTTCGTGTTCGTGTTCGTGTTCGTGTTCGTGTTCGCTGTTCGCTGTTCGCTGTTCGCTGTTCGCTGTTCGCTGTTCGCTGTTCGCTGTTCGCTGTTCGCTGTTCGCTGTTCGCTGTTCGCTGTTCGCTGTTCGCTGTTCGCTGTTCGCTGTTCGCTGTTCGCTGTTCGCTGTTCGCTGTTCGCTGTTCGCTGTTCGCTGTTCGCTGTTCGCTGTTCGCTGTTCGCTGTTCGCTGTTCGCTGTTCCCTGTTCGCTGTTCGCTGTTCGCTGTTCGCTGTTCGCTGTTCGCTGTTCGCTGTTCGCTGTTCGCTGTTCGCTGTTCGCTGTTCGCTGTTCGCTGTTCGCTGTTCGCTGTTCGCTGTTCGCTGTTCGTGTTTCATTTGAACAAATTCAAGTTCAAATTCAAATTCAAATTCAAATTCAAATTCAATTTCAATTTCAATTTCAATTTCAATTTCAATTTCAATTTCAATTTCAATTTCAATTTCAATTTCAATTTCAATTTCAATTTCAATTTCAATTTCAATTTCAATTTCAAATTCAAATTCAAATTCAAATTCAAATTCAAATTCAAATTCAAATTCAAATTCAAATTCAAATTCAAATTCAAATTCAAATTCAAATTCAAATTCAAATTCAAATTCAAATTCAAATTCAAATTCGAATTCGAATTCGAATTCGAATTCGAATTCGAATTCGAATTCGAATTCAAATTCAAATTCAAATTCAATTTCAATTTCAAATTCAATTTCAATTTCAAATTCAATTCACAAACACGAACACGAACACGAACACAAACACAAACAAACTCCCAAATCCAAATCCAAATCCAAATCCAAATCCAAATTCAAATTCAAGTTCAAATTCAAATTCAAATTCAAATTCAAATTCAAATTCAAATTCAAATTCAAATTCAAATTCAAATTCAAATTCAAATTCAAATTCAAATTCAAATTCAAATTCAAATTCAAATTCAAATTCAATTCACAAACACGAACACGAACACGAACACGAACACAAACACAAACAAACTCTCAAATTCAAATTCAAATTCAAATTTGAATTTGAGAGTTTGTGTTCGTGTTCGTGTTCGTGTTCGTGTTCGCTGTTCGCTGTACGCTGTTCGCTGTTCGCTGTTCGCTGTTCGCTGTTCGCTGTTCGCTGTTCGCTGTTCGCTGTTCGCTGTTCGCTGTTCAATTTCAAATTTGAATTTGAGAGTTTGTGTTCGTGTTCTTGTTCGCTGTTCGCTGTTCGCTGTTCGCTGTTCGCTGTTCGCTGTTCGCTGTTCGCTGTTCGCTGTTCGCTGTTCGCTGTTCGCTGTTCGCTGTTCGCTGTTCGCTGTTCGCTGTTCGCTGTTCGCTGTTCGCTGTTCGCTGTTCGCTGTTCGCTGTTCGCTGTTCGCTGTTCGCTGTTCGCTGTTCGCTGTTCGCTGTTCGCTGTTCGCTGTTCGCTGTTCGCTGTTCGTGTTTCATTTGAACAAATTCAAGTTCAAATTCAAATTCAAATTCAAATTCAAGTTCAAATTCAAATTCAAATTCAAATTCAAATTCAAATTCAAATTCAAATTCAAATTCAATTCACAAACACGAACACGAACACGAACACGAACACAAACACAAACAAACTCTCAAATTCAAATTCAAATTCAAATTTGAATTTGAGAGTTTGTGTTCGTGTTCGTGTTCGTGTTCGTGTTCGCTGTTCGCTGTTCGCTGTTCGCTGTTCGCTGTTCGCTGTTCGCTGTTCGCTGTTCGCTGTTCGCTGTTCGCTGTTCGCTGTTCGCTGTTCGCTGTTCAATTTCAAATTTGAATTTGAGAGTTTGTGTTCGTGTTCTTGTTCGCTGTTCGCTGTTCGCTGTTCGCTGTTCGCTATTCGCTGTTCGCTGTTCGCTGTTCGCTGTTCGCTGTTCGCTGTTCGCTGTTCGCTGTTCGCTGTTCGCTGTTCGCTGTTCGCTGTTCGCTGTTCGCTGTTCGCTGTTCCCTGTTCGCTGTTCGCTGTTCGCTGTTCGCTGTTCGCTGTTCGCTGTTCGCTGTTCGCTGTTCGCTGTTCGCTGTTCGCTGTTCGCTGTTCGCTGTTCGTGTTTCATTTGAACAAATTCAAGTTCAAATTCAAATTCAAATTCAAATTCAAGTTCAAATTCAAATTCAAATTCAAATTCAAATTCAAATTCAAATTCAAATTCAAATTCAAATTCAAATTCAAATTCAAATTCAAATTCAAATTCAAATTCAAATTCAAATTCAAATTCAAATTCAAATTCAATTTCAATTTCAATTTCAATTTCAATTTCAAATTCAAATTCAAATTCA
The DNA here is from genome assembly GCF_061535395.1 of Colias eurytheme. Classification (NCBI taxonomy): domain Eukaryota; kingdom Metazoa; phylum Arthropoda; class Insecta; order Lepidoptera; family Pieridae; genus Colias; species Colias eurytheme. The sequence goes on along the minus strand of NC_142995.1, from coordinate 2,044,507 downwards.
AATTCAAATTCAAATTCAAATTCAATTCACAAACACGAACACGAACACGAACACGAACACAAACACAAACAAACTCTCAAATTCAAATTCAAATTCAAATTTGAATTTGAGAGTTTGTGTTCGTGTTCGTGTTCGTGTTCGTGTTCGTGTTCGCTGTTCGCTGTTCGCTGTTCGCTGTTCGCTGTTCGCTGTTCGCTGTTCGCTGTTCGCTGTTCGCTGTTCGCTGTTCGCTGTTCAATTTCAAATTTGAATTTGAGAGTTTGTGTTCGTGTTCTTGTTCGCTGTTCGCTGTTCGCTGTTCGCTGTTCGCTATTCGCTGTTCGCTGTTCGCTGTTCGCTGTTCGCTGTTCGCTGTTCGCTGTTCGCTGTTCGCTGTTCGCTGTTCGCTGTTCGCTGTTCGCTGTTCCCTGTTCCCTGTTCGCTGTTCGCTGTTCGCTGTTCGCTGTTCGCTGTTCGCTGTTCGCTGTTCGCTGTTCGCTGTTCGCTGTTCGCTGTTCGCTGTTCGCTGTTCGCTGTTCGCTGTTCGCTGTTCGCTGTTCGCTGTTCGGGTTTCATTTGAACAAATTCAAGTTCAAATTCAAATTCAAATTCAAATTCAAATTCAAATTCAAATTCAAATTCAAATTCAAATTCAAATTCAAATTCAAATTCAAATTCAAATTCAATTTCAATTTCAATTTCAATTTCAATTTCAAATTCAAATTCAAATTCAAATTCAAATTCAAATTCAAATTCAATTCACAAACACGAACACGAACACGAACACGAACACAAACACAAACAAACTCTCAAATTCAAATTCAAATTCAAATTTGAATTTGAGAGTTTGTGTTCGTGTTCGTGTTCGTGTTCGTGTTCGTGTTCGCTGTTCGCTGTTCGCTGTTCGCTGTTCGCTGTTCGCTGTTCGCTGTTCGCTGTTCGCTGTTCGCTGTTCGCTGTTCGCTGTTCGCTGTTCAATTTCAAATTTGAATTTGAGAGTTTGTGTTCGTGTTCTTGTTCGCTGTTCGCTGTTCGCTGTTCGCTGTTCGCTATTCGCTGTTCGCTGTTCGCTGTTCGCTGTTCGCTGTTCGCTGTTCGCTGTTCGCTGTTCGCTGTTCGCTGTTCGCTGTTCGCTGTTCGCTGTTCGCTGTTCGCTGTTCGCTGTTCGCTGTTCGCTGTTCGCTGTTCGCTGTTCGCTGTTCGCTGTTCCCTGTTCGCTGTTCGCTGTTCGCTGTTCGCTGTTCGCTGTTCGCTGTTCGCTGTTCGCTGTTCGCTGTTCGCTGTTCGCTGTTCGCTGTTCGCTGTTCGTGTTTCATTTGAACAAATTCAAGTTCAAATTCAAATTCAAATTCAAATTCAAGTTCAAATTCAAATTCAAATTCAAATTCAAATTCAAATTCAAATTCAAATTCAAATTCAAATTCAAATTCAAATTCAAATTCAAATTCAAATTCAAATTCAAATTCAAATTCAAATTCAAGTTCAAGTTCAAGTTCAAGTTCAAATTCAAATTCAAATTCAAATTCAAATTCAAATTCAAATTCAAATTCAAATTCAAATTCAAATTCAAATTCAAATTCAAATTCAATTTCAATTTCAATTTCAATTTCAAATTCAAATTCAAATTCAAATTCAAATTCAAATTCAAATTCAAATTCAAATTCAAATTCAATTCACAAACACGAACACGAACACGAACACGAACACAAACACAAACAAACTCTCAAATTCAAATTCAAATTCAAATTTGAATTTGAGAGTTTGTGTTCGTGTTCGTGTTCGTGTTCGTGTTCGCTGTTCGCTGTTCGCTGTTCGCTGTTCGCTGTTCACTGTTCGCTGTTCGCTGTTCGCTGTTCGCTGTTCGCTGTTCGCTGTTCGCTGTTCAATTTCAAATTTGAATTTGAGAGTTTGTGTTCGTGTTCTTGTTCGCTGTTCGCTGTTCGCTGTTCGCTGTTCGCTATTCGCTGTTCGCTGTTCGCTGTTCGCTGTTCGCTGTTCGCTGTTCGCTGTTCGCTGTTCGCTGTTCGCTGTTCGCTGTTCGCTGTTCGCTGTTCGCTGTTCGCTGTTCGCTGTTCGCTGTTCGCTGTTCGCTGTTCGCTGTTCGCTGTTCGCTGTTCGCTGTTCGCTGTTCGCTGTTCGCTGTTCGCTGTTCGCTGTTCGCTGTTCGCTGTTCGCTGTTCGCTGTTCGCTGTTCGCTGTTCGCTGTTCGCTGTTCGCTGTTCGCTGTTCGCTGTTCGCTGTTCGCTGTTCGCTGTTCGCTGTTCGCTGTTCGCTGTTCGCTGTTCGCTGTTCGCTGTTCGCTGTTCGCTGTTCCCTGTTCGCTGTTCGCTGTTCGCTGTTCGCTGTTCGCTGTTCGCTGTTCGCTGTTCGCTGTTCGCTGTTCGCTGTTCGCTGTTCGCTGTTCGCTGTTCGCTGTTCGCTGTTCGCTGTTCGCTGTTCGCTGTTCGCTGTTCGCTGTTCGCTGTTCGCTGTTCGCTGTTCGCTGTTCGCTGTTCGCTGTTCGCTGTTCGCTGTTCGCTGTTCGCTGTTCGCTGTTCGCTGTTCGCTGTTCGCTGTTCGCTGTTCGCTGTTCGCTGTTCGCTGTTCGCTGTTCGCTGTTCGCTGTTCGCTGTTCGCTGTTCGCTGTTCGCTGTTCGCTGTTCGCTGTTCGCTGTTCGCTGTTCGAATTTGAGAGTTTGTGTTCGTGTTCGTGTTCGAGTTCGTGTTCGTGTTCGTGTTCATGTTCGTGTTCGTGTTCGTGTTCGTGTTTGTGATTTGAATTTGAATTTGAATTTGAATTTGAATTTGAATTTGAATTTGAATTTGGATTTGGATTTGGATTTCGATTTCGATTTCGATTTCAATTTCAATTTCAATTTCAATTTCAATTTCAATTTCAATTTCAATTTCAAATTCAATTTCAATTTCAATTTCAATTTCAATTTCAATTTCAATTTCAATTTCAATTTCAATTTCAATTTGAATTTGAGAGTATGTGTTCGTGTTCGTGTTCGTGTTCGTGTTCGCTGTTCGTGTTTGTGATTTGAATTTGAATTTGTTCGTGTTCGTGTTCGTGTTCGTTTTTGTTATTTGAATTTGAATTTGAATTTGAATTTGAATTTGGATTTGAATTTGAATTTGAAGTTGGATTTGGATTTGGATTTGGATTTGGATTTGGATTTGGATTTGGATTTGGATTTGGATTTGGATTTGGATTTGGATTTGGATTTAGATTTGGATTTGGATTTGGGAGTTTGTTTGTGTTTGTGTTCGTGTTCGTGTTTGTGAATTGAATTTGAATTTGAATTTGAATTTGAATTTGAATTTGAATTTGAATTTGAATTTGAATTTGAATTTGAATTTGAATTTGAATTTGAATTTGAATTTGAATTTGAATTTGAATTTGAATTTGAATTTGAATTTGAATTTGAATTTGAATTTGAATTTGAATTTGAATTTGAATTTGAATTTGTTCAAATGAAACACGAACAGCGAACAGCGAACAGCGAACAGCGAACAGCGAACAGCGAACAGCGAACAGCGAACAGCGAACAGCGAACAGCGAACAGCGAACAGCGAACAGCGAACAGCGAACAGCGAACAGCGAACAGCGAACAGCGAACAGCGAACAGCGAACAGCGAACAGCGAACAGCGAACACGAACAGCGAACAGCGAACAGCGAACAGCGAACAGCGAACAGCGAACAGCGAACAGCGAACAGCGAACAGCGAACAGGGAACAGAAAACAGCGAACAGCGAACAGCGAACAGCGAACAGCGAACAGCGAAGAGCGATCAGCGAACAGCGAACAGCGAACAGCGAACAGCGAACAGCGAACAGCGAACAGCGAACAGCGAACAGCGAACAGCGAACAGCGAACAGCGAACAGCGAACAGCGAACAGCGAACAGCGAACAGCGAACAGCGAACAGCGAACAGCGAACAGCGAACAGCGAACAGCGAACAGCGAACAGCGAACAGCGAACAGCGAACAGCGAACAGCGAACAGCGAACAGCGAACAGCGAACAGCGAACAGCGAACAGCGAACAGCGAACAGCGAACAGCGAACAGCGAACAGCGAACAGCGAACAGCGATCAGCGAACAGCGAACAGCGAACAGCGAACAGCGAACAGCGAACACGAACACGAACACAAACTCTCAAATTCAAATTTGAAATTGAACAGTGAACAGCGAACAGCGAACAACGAACAGCGAACAGCGAACAGCGAACACGAACACGAACACGAACAGCGAACAGCGAACAGCGAACAGCGAACAGCGAACAGCGAACAGCGAACAGCGAACAGCGAACAGCGAACAGCGAACAGCGAACAGCGAACAGCGAACAGCGAACAGCGAACAGCGAACAGCGAACAGCGAACAGCGAACAGCGAACAGCGAACAGCGAACAGCGAACAGCGAACAGCGAACAGCGAACAGCGAACAGCGAACAGCGAACAGCGAACAGCGATCAGCGAACAGCGAACAGCGAACAGCGAACAGCGAACAGCGAACACGAACACGAACACAAACTCTCAAATTCAAATTTGAAATTGAACAGCGAACAGGGAACAGCGAACAGCGAACAGCGAACAGCGAACAGCGAACAGCGAACAGCGAACACGAACACGAACACGAACACGAACACAAACTCTCAAATTTGAATTTGAATTTGAGAGTTCGTTTGTGTTTGTGTTCGTGTTCGTGTTTGTGAATTGAATTTGAATTTGAATTTGAATTTGAATTTGAATTTGAATTTGAATTTGAATTTGAATTTGAATTTGAATTTGAATTTGAATTTGAATTTGAATTTGAATTTGAATTTGAATTTGAATTTGAATTTGAATTTGAATTTGAATTTGATTTTGAATTTGAATTTGAATTTGAATTTGAATTTGAATTTGTTCAAATGAAACACGAACAGCGAACAGCGAACAGCGAACAGCGAACAGCGAACAGCGAACAGCGAACAGCGAACAGCGAACAGCGAACAGCGAACAGCGAACAGCGAACAGCGAACAGCGAACAGCGAACAGCGAACAGCGAACAGCGAACAGCGAACAGCGAACAGCGAACAGCGAACAGCGAACAGCGAACAGCGAACAGCGAACAGCGAACAGCGAACAGCGAACAGCGAACAGCGAACAGCGAACAGCGAACAGCGAACAGCGAACAGCGAACAGCGAACAGCGAACAGCGAACAGCGAACAGCGAACAGCGAACAGCGAACAGCGAACAGCGAACAGCGAACAGCGAACAGCGAACAGCGAACAGCGAACAGCGAACAGCGAACAGCGAACAGCGAACAGCGAACAGCGAACAGCGAACAGCGAACACGAACACGAACACAAACTCTCAAATTCAAATTTGAATAATTATTTTTATTGCTCTTCCTTCTTTACGTTTATTATATTTATTAGATGAATTAAATAATCCATTAATTACATTAAAATCTATTGGACATCAATGATACTGAAGTTTTTGAACATTTTAAATAATTATCTTAAGACAAGGCAATGGTTTGAAGAATTTTGTAATTTTTTCTTGCTTGGCAGTTTTCAAAAGCTCCTTCAATTCAGACTGATACACAGCAGTCGCACTAGCAATTTGCCTCTTAAACCTTAAGTTCACTTTAAGTTGTAACACAGATTTTTTTCGTGTCGAAACTCGTTTCTCATTTTTTTTTAGTTGACATTATAAACTAGGAAGAGTGCAGTAGACGATTTACTCTATCACAATTTTTGCAACGAATGTGAAAGACGAAACAATAAAACACGCAAAGCGGCTTTTACTATAAACGGAACTACATTTAAAAATAAAATTTATTTATTGAGTTATAAGGTTGCTTCCATTCTGTTTATTTAAATTCTCAAAAACATCAATCGCGGCAAAGGCCTAGGCGGCTTGCGACAAAGGCGGCTTATGTCAAAGGCCTCGGCGATATCATTTAACAACTTATTATGTACTTTAGGCCAACTTGTAATAAGATCTATTTTACTTTCTTATTAGTCCATTTGACAAGAATATTGGGTTAGCGGACGCGATATTTTGGAACAATATAGAACAAACCTAGAACAACCTGGAACAACCTTTAAAATTTTTCTAATTTTTCTAAATTTGAATTTGAATTTGAATTTGAATTTGTTCAAATGAAACACGAACAGCGAACAGCGAACAGCGAACAGCGAACAGCGAACAGCGAACAGCGAACAGCGAACAGCGAACAGCGAACAGCGAACAGCGAACAGCGAACAGCGAACAGCGAACAGCGAACAGCGAACAGCGAACAGCGAACAGCGAACAGCGAACACGAACACGAACACAAACTCTCAAATTCAAATTTGAAATTGAACAGCGAACAGCGAACAGCGAACAGCGAACAGCGAACAGCGAACAGCGAACAGCGAACAGCGAACACGAACACGAACACGAACACAAACTCTCAAATTCAAATTTGAATTTGAATTTGAATTTGAATTTGAATTTGAATTTGAATTTGAATTTGAATTTGAATTTGAATTTGAATTTGAATTTGAATTTGAATTTGAATTTGAATTTGAATTTGAATTTGAATTTGAATTTAAATTTAAATTTAAATTTGAATTTGAATTTGAATTTGAATTTGAATTTGAATTTGAATTTGAACTTGAATTTGAATTTGAATTTGAATTTGAATTTGAATTTGAATTTGAATTTGAATTTGAATTTGAATTTGAATTTGAATTTGAATTTGAATTTGGATTTGGATTTGGATTTGGATTTGGGAGTTTGTTTGTGTTTGTGTTCGTGTTCGTGTTCGTGTTTGTGAATTGAATTTGAATTTGAATTTGAATTTGAATTTGAATTTGAATTTGAATTTGAATTTGAATTTGAATTTGAATTTGAATTTGAATTTGAATTTGAATTTGAATTTGAATTTGAATTTGAATTTGAATTTGAATTTGAAGTTGTTCAAATGAAACACGAACAGCGAACAGCGAACAGCGAACAGCGAACAGCGAACAGCGAACAGCGAACAGCGAACAGCGAACACGAACACAAACTCTCAAATTGAAATTGAAATTGAAATCGAAAACGAAATCGAAACCGAAATTTGAATTTGAATTTGAATTTGAATTTGTTCAAATGAAACACGAACAGCGAACAGCGAACAGCGAACAGCGAACAGCGAACAGCGAACAGCGAACAGCGAACAGCGAACAGCGAACAGCGAACAGCGAACAGCGAACAGCGAACACGAACACGAACACGAACACAAACTCTCAAATTCAAATTTGAATTTGAATTTGAATTTGAGAGTTTGTTTGTGTTTGTGTTCGTGTTCGTGTTTGTGAATTGAATTTGAATTTGAATTTGAATTTGAATTTGAATTTGAATTTGAATTTGAATTTGAATTTGAATTTGGATTTGGATTTGGATTTCGATTTGAATTTGAGAGTTTGTTTGTGTTTGTGTTCGTGTTCGTGTTCGTGTTCGTGTACGTGTTTGTGAATTGAATTTGAATTTGAATTTGAATTTGTTCAAATGAAACACGAACAGCGAACAGCGAACAGCGAACAGCGAACAGCGAACAGCGAACACGAACACAAACTCTCAAATTGAAATTGAAATTGAAATCGAAAACGAAATCGAAATCGAAATTTGAATTTGAATTTGAATTTGAATTTGAATTTGAATTTGAATTAGTTCAAATGAAACACGAACAGCGAACAGCGAACAGCGAACAGCGAACAGCGAACAGCGAACAGCGAACAGTGAACAGCGAACAGCGAACAGCGAACAGCGAACAGCGAACAGCGAACAGCGAACAGCGAACACGAACACGAACACGAACACGTACACAAACTCTCAAATTCAAATTTGAATTTGAATTTGAATTTGAATTTGTTCGTGTTCGTGTTCGTGTTCGTGTTTGTGATTTGAATTTGAATTTGAAATTGAATTTGAATTTGAATTTGAATTTGAATTTGAATTTGAATTTGAATTTGAATTTGAATTTGAATTCGAATTCGAATTCGAATTTGAATTTGAATTTGAATTTGAATTTGAATTTGAATTTGTTCAAATGAAACACGAACAGTGAACAGCGAACAGCGAACAGCGAACAGCGAACAGCGAACAGCGAACAGCGAACAGCGAACAGCGAAGAGCGAACAGCGAACAGCGAACAGCGAACAGCGAACAGCGAACAGAAATCGAAATCTAAATCGAAATCGAAATTGTAATCGAAATCGAAATTGAAATCGAAATCCAAATCCAAATCCAAATCCAAATCCAAATCCAAATCCAAATCCAAATCCAAATCCAAATCCAAATCCAAATCCAAATCCAAATCCAAATCCAAATCCAAATCCAAATCCAAATCCAAATCCAAATCCAAATCCAAATCCAAATCCAAATCCAAATCTAAATCCAAATCCAAATCCAAATCCAAATTCAAATTCAAATCACAAACACGAACACGAACACGAACAAATTCAAATTCAAATCACAAACACGAACAGCGAACACGAAGACGAACACGAACACAAACTCTCAAATTGAAATTGAAATTGAAATTGAAATTGAAATTGAAATTGAAATTGAAATCGAAATCGAAAACGAAATCGAAATCGAAATCGAAATCGAAATCGAAACCGAAATCGAAATCGAAATCGATATCGAAATCCAAATCGAAATCCAAATCCAAATCCAAATTCAAATTCAAATTCAAATTCAAATTCAAATTCAAATCACAAACACGAACACGAACACGAACACTAACACGAACACGCACACGAACACAAACTCTCAAATTCGAACAGCGAACAGCGAACAGCGAACACGAACACAAACTCTCAAATTGAAATTGAAATTGAAATCGAAAACGAAATCGAAATCGAAATCGAAATTTGAATTTGAATTTGAATTTGAATTTGAATTTGAATTTGAATTTGAATTTGAATTTGAATTTGAATTTGAATTTGAATTTGAATTTGAATTTGAATTTGAATTTGAATTTGAATTTGAATTTGAATTTGAATTTGAATTTGAATTTGAATTTGAATTTGAATTTGTTCAAATGAAAGACGAACAGCGAACAGCGAACAGCGAACAGCGAACAGCGAACAGCGAACAGCGAACAGCGAACAGCGAACAGCGAACAGCGAACAGCGAACAGCGAACAGCGAACAGCGAACAGCGAACAGCGAACAGCGAACAGCGAACAGCGAACAGCGAACAGCGAACAGCGAACAGCGAACAGCGAACAGCGAACAGCGAACAGCGAACAGCGAACAGCGAACAGCGAACAGCGAACAGCGAACAGCGAACACGAACACGAACACAAACTCTCAAATTCAAATTTGAATAATTATTTTTATTGCTCTTCCTTCTTTACGTTTATTATATTTATTAGACGAATTAAATAATCCATTAATTACATTAAAATCTATTGGACATCAATGATACTGAAGTTTTTGAACATTTTAAATAATTATCTTAAGACAAGGCAATGGTTTGAAGAATTTTGTAATTTTTTCTTGCTTGGCAGTTTTCAAAAGCTCCTTCAATTCAGACTGATACACAGCAGTCGCACTAGCAATTTGCCTCTTAAACCTTAAGTTCACTTTAAGTTGTAACACGGATTTTTTTCGTGTCGAAACTCGTTTCTCATTTTTTTTAGTTGACATTATAAACTAGGAAGAGTGCAGTAGACGATTTACTCTATCACAATTTTTGCAACGAATGTGAAAGACGAAACAATAAAACACGCAAAGCGGCTTTTACTATAAACGGAACTACATTTAAAAATAAAATTTATTTATTGAGTTATAAGGTTGCTTCCATTCTGTTTATTTAAATTCTCAAAAACATCAATCGCGGCAAAGGCCTAGGCGGCTTGCGACAAAGGCGGCTTATGTCAAAGGCCTCGGCGATATCATTTAACAACTTATTATGTACTTTAGGCCAACTTGTAATAAGATCTATTTTACTTTCTTATTAGTCCATTTGACAAGAATATTGGGTTAGCGGACGCGATATTTTGGAACAATATAGAACAAACCTAGAACAACCTGGAACAACCTTTAAAATTTTTCTAATTTTTCTAAATTTGAATTTGAATTTGAATTTGAATTTGAATTTGTTCAAATGAAACACGAACAGCGAACAGCGAACAGCGAACAGCGAACAGCGCGCTAACAGCGAACAGCGAACAGCGAACAGCGAACAGCGAACAGCGAACAGCGAACAGCGAACAGCGAACAGCGAACAGCGAACAGCGAACAGCGAACAGCGAACAGCGAACAGCGAACAGCGAACAGCGAACAGCGAACAGCGAACAGCGAACAGCGAACAGCGAACAGCGAACAGCGAACAGCGAACAGCGAACAGCGAACAGCGAAAAGCGAACAGCGAACACGAACACGAACACAAACTCTCAAATTCAAATTTGAAATTGAACAGCGAACAGCGAACAGCGAACAGCGAACAGCGAACAGCGAACAGCGAACAGCGAACAGCGAACAGCGAACAGCGAACAGCGAACAGCGAACACGAACACGAACACGAACACAAACTCTCAAATTCAAATTTGAATTTGAATTTGAATTTGAATTTGAATTTGAATTTGAATTTGAATTTGAATTTAAATTTGAATTTGAATTTGAATTTGAATTTGAATTTGAATTTGAATTTGAATTTGAATTTGAATTTGAATTTGAATTTGAATTTGAATTTGAATTTGAATTTGAATTTGAATTTGAATTTGAATTTGAATTTGAATTTGAATTTGAATTTGAATTTGAATTTGAATTTGAATTTGAATTTGAATTTGAATTTGAATTTGAATTTGAATTTGAATTTGAATTTGAATTTGAATTTGAATTTGAATTTGAATTTGAATTTGAATTTGAATTTGAATTTGAATTTGAATTTGAATTTGAATTTGAATTTGAATTTGAATTTGAATTTGAATTTGAATTTGAATTTGAATTTGAATTTGAATTTGAATTTGAATTTGAATTTGAATTTGAATTTGAATTTGAATTTGAATTTGAATTTGAATTTGAATTTGAATTTGAATTTGAATTTGAATTTGAATTTGAATTTGAATTTGAATTTGAATTTGAATTTGAATTTGAATTTGAATTTGAATTTGAATTTGAATTTGAATTTGAATTTGAATTTGAATTTGAATTTGAATTTGAATTTGAATTTGAATTTGAATTTGAATTTGAATTCGAATTCGAATTTGAATTTGAATTTGAATTTGAATTTGAATTTGTTCAAATGAAACACGAACAGTGAACAGCGAACAGCGAACAGCGAACAGCGAACAGCGAACAGCGAACAGCGAACAGCGAACAGCGAACAGCGAACAGCGAAGAGCGAACAGCGAACAGCGAACAGCGAACAGCGAACAGAAATCGAAATCTAAATCGAAATCGAAATTGTAATCGAAATCGAAATTGAAATCGAAATCGAAATCCAAATCCAAATCCAAATCCAAATCCAAATCCAAATCCAAATCCAAATCCAAATCCAAATCCAAATCCAAATCCAAATCCAAATCCAAATCCAAATCCAAATCCAAATCCAAATCCAAATCCAAATCCAAATCCAAATCCAAATCTAAATCCAAATCCAAATCCAAATCCAAATTCAAATTCAAATCACAAACACGAACACGAACACGAACAAATTCAAATTCAAATCACAAACACGAACAGCGAACACGAACACGAACACGAACACAAACTCTCAAATTGAAATTGAAATTGAAATTGAAATTGAAATTGAAATTGAAATTGAAATTGAAATCGAAATCGAAAACGAAATCGAAATCGAAATCGAAATCGAAACCGAAATCGAAATCGAAATCGATATCGAAATCCAAATCGAAATCCAAATCGAAATCCAAATTCAAATTCAAATTCAAATTCAAATTCAAATTCAAATCACAAACACGAACACGAACACGAACACTAACACGAACACGCACACGAACACAAACTCTCAAATTCGAACAGCGAACAGCGAACAGCGAACACGAACACAAACTCTCAAATTGAAATTGAAATTGAAATCGAAAACGAAATCGAAATCGAAATCGAAATTTGAATTTGAATTTGAAATGTAATTTGAATTTGAATTTGAATTTGAATTTGAATTTGAATTTGAATTTGAATTTGAATTTGAATTTGAATTTGAATTTGAATTTGAATTTGAATTTGAATTTGTTCAAATGAAACACGAACAGCGAACAGCGAACAGCGAACAGCGAACAGCAAACAGCGAACAGCGAACAGCGAACAGCGAACAGCGAACAGCGAACAGCGAACAGCGAACAGCGAACAGCGAACAGCGAACAGCGAACAGCGAACAGCGAACAGCGAACAGCGAACAGCGAACAGCGAACAGCGAACAGCGAACAGCGAACAGCGAACAGCGAACAGCGAACAGCGAACAGCGAACAGCGAACAGCGAACAGCGAACAGCGAACAGCGAACAGCGAACAGCGAACAGCGAACAGCGAACAGCGAACAGCGAACAGCGAACAGCGAACACGAACACGAACACAAACTCTCAAATTCAAATTTGAATAATTATTTTTATTGCTCTTCCTTCTTTACGTTTATTATATTTATTAGACGAATTAAATAATCCATTAATTACATTAAAATCTATTGGACATCAATGATACTGAAGTTTTTGAACATTTTAAATAATTATCTTAAGACAAGGCAATGGTTTGAAGAATTTTGTAATTTTTTCTTGCTTGGCAGTTTTAGACTGATACACAGCAGTCGCACTAGCAATTTGCCTCTTAAACCTTAAGTTCACTTTAAGTTGTAACACGGATTTTTTTCGTGTCGAAACTCGTTTCTCATTTTTTTTAGTTGACATTATAAACTAGGAAGAGTGCAGTAGACGATTTACTCTATCACAATTTTTGCAACGAATGTGAAAGACGAAACAATAAAACACGCAAAGCGGCTTTTACTATAAACGGAACTACATTTAAAAATAAAATTTATTTATTGAGTTATAAGGTTGCTTCCATTCTGTTTATTTAAATTCTCAAAAACATCAATCGCGGCAAAGGCCTAGGCGGCTTGCGACAAAGGCGGCTTATGTCAAAGGCCTCGGCGATATCATTTAACAACTTATTATGTACTTTAGGCCAACTTGTAATAAGATCTATTTTACTTTCTTATTAGTCCATTTGACAAGAATATTGGGTTAGCGGACGCGATATTTTGGAACAATATAGAACAAACCTAGAACAACCTGGAACAACCTTTAAAATTTTTCTAATTTTTCTAAATTTGAATTTGAATTTGAATTTGAATTTGAATTTGAATTTGTTCAAATGAAACACGAACAGCGAACAGCGAACAGCGAACAGCGAACAGCGAACAGCGAACAGCGAACAGCGAACAGCGAACAGCGAACAGCGAACAGCGAACAGCGAACAGCGAACAGCGAACAGCGAACAGCGAACAGCGAACAGCGAACAGCGAACAGCGAACAGCGAACAGCGAACAGCGAACAGCGAACAGCGAACAGCGAACAGCGAACAGCGAACAGCGAACAGCGAACAGCGAACAGCGAACAGCGAAAAGCGAACAGCGAACACGAACACGAACACAAACTCTCAAATTCAAATTTGAAATTGAACAGCGAACAGCGAACAGCGAACAGCGAACAGCGAACAGCGAACAGCGAACAGCGAACAGCGAACAGCGAACACGAACACGAACACGAACACAAACTCTCAAATTCAAATTTGAATTTGAATTTGAATTTGAATTTGAATTTGAATTTGAATTTGAATTTGAATTTGAATTTGAATTTGAATTTGAATTTGAATTTGAATTTGAATTTGAATTTGAATTTGAATTTGAATTTGAATTTGAATTTGAATTTGAATTTGAATTTGAATTTGAATTTGAATTTGAATTTGAATTTGAATTTGAATTTGAATTTGAATTTGAATTTGAATTTGAATTTGAATTTGGATTTGGATTTGGATTTGGATTTGGGAGTTTGTTTGTGTTTGTGTTCGTGTTCGTGTTCGTGTTTGTGAATTGAATTTGAATTTGAATTTGAATTTGAATTTGAATTTGAATTTGAATTTGAATTTGAATTTGAATTTGAATTTGAATTTGAATTTGAATTTGAATTTGAATTTGAATTTGAATTTGAATTTGAATTTGAATTTGAATTTGAATTTGAATTTGAATTTGAATTTGAATTTGAATTTGAATTTGAATTTGAATTTGAATTTGAATTTGAATTTGAATTTGAATTTGAATTTGAATTTGAATTTGAATTTGAATTTGAATTTGAATTTGAATTTGAATTTGAATTTGAATTTGAATTTGAATTTGAATTTGAATTTGAATTTGAATTTGAATTTGAATTTGAATTTGAATTTGTTCAAATGAAACACGAACAGTGAACAGCGAACAGCGAACAGCGAACAGCGAACAGCGAACAGCGAACAGCGAACAGCGAACAGCGAACAGCGAACAGCGAAGAGCGAACAGCGAACAGCGAACAGCGAACAGCGAACAGAAATCGAAATCTAAATCGAAATCGAAATTGTAATCGAAATCGAAATTGAAATCGAAATCGAAATCCAAATCCAAATCCAAATCCAAATCCAAATCCAAATCCAAATCCAAATCCAAATCCAAATCCAAATCCAAATCCAAATCCAAATCCAAATCCAAATCCAAATCCAAATCCAAATCCAAATCCAAATCCAAATCCAAATCCAAATCCAAATCTAAATCCAAATCCAAATCCAAATCCAAATTCAAATTCAAATCACAAACACGAACACGAACACGAACAAATTCAAATTCAAATCACAAACACGAACAGCGAACACGAAGACGAACACGAACACAAACTCTCAAATTGAAATTGAAATTGAAATTGAAATTGAAATTGAAATTGAAATTGAAATCGAAATCGAAAACGAAATCGAAATCGAAATCGAAATCGAAATCGAAACCGAAATCGAAATCGAAATCGATATCGAAATCCAAATCGAAATCCAAATCCAAATCCAAATTCAAATTCAAATTCAAATTCAAATTCAAATTCAAATCACAAACACGAACACGAACACGAACACTAACACGAACACGCACACGAACACAAACTCTCAAATTCGAACAGCGAACAGCGAACAGCGAACACGAACACAAACTCTCAAATTGAAATTGAAATTGAAATCGAAAACGAAATCGAAATCGAAATCGAAATTTGAATTTGAATTTGAATTTGAATTTGAATTTGAATTTGAATTTGAATTTGAATTTGAATTTGAATTTGAATTTGAATTTGAATTTGAATTTGAATTTGAATTTGAATTTGAATTTGAATTTGAATTTGAATTTGAATTTGAATTTGTTCAAATGAAACACGAACAGCGAACAGCGAACAGCGAACAGCGAACAGCGAACAGCGAACAGCGAACAGCGAACAGCGAACAGCGAACAGCGAACAGCGAACAGCGAACAGCGAACAGCGAACAGCGAACAGCGAACAGCGAACAGCGAACAGCGAACAGCGAACAGCGAACAGCGAACAGCGAACAGCGAACAGCGAACAGCGAACAGCGAACAGCGAACAGCGAACAGCGAACAGCGAACAGCGAACAGCGAACAGCGAACAGCGAACAGCGAACAGCGAACAGCGAACAGCGAACACGAACACGAACACAAACTCTCAAATTCAAATTTGAATAATTATTTTTATTGCTCTTCCTTCTTTACGTTTATTATATTTATTAGACGAATTAAATAATCCATTAATTACATTAAAATCTATTGGACATCAATGATACTGAAGTTTTTGAACATTTTAAATAATTATCTTAAGACAAGGCAATGGTTTGAAGAATTTTGTAATTTTTTCTTGCTTGGCAGTTTTCAAAAGCTCCTTCAATTCAGACTGATACACAGCAGTCGCACTAGCAATTTGCCTCTTAAACCTTAAGTTCACTTTAAGTTGTAACACGGATTTTTTTCGTGTCGAAACTCGTTTCTCATTTTTTTTAGTTGACATTATAAACTAGGAAGAGTGCAGTAGACGATTTACTCTATAACAATTTTTGCAACGAATGTGAAAGACGAAACAATAAAACACGCAAAGCGGCTTTTACTATAAACGGAACTACATTTAAAAATAAAATTTATTTATTGAGTTATAAGGTTGCTTCCATTCTGTTTATTTAAATTCTCAAAAACATCAATCGCGGCAAAGGCCTAGGCGGCTTGCGACAAAGGCGGCTTATGTCAAAGGCCTCGGCGATATCATTTAACAACTTATTATGTACTTTAGGCCAACTTGTAATAAGATCTATTTTACTTTCTTATTAGTCCATTTGACAAGAATATTGGGTTAGCGGACGCGATATTTTGGAACAATATAGAACAAACCTAGAACAACCTGGAACAACCTTTAAAATTTTTCTAATTTTTCTAAATTTGAATTTGAATTTGAATTTGAATTTGAATTTGAATTTGTTCAAATGAAACACGAACAGCGAACAGCGAACAGCGAACAGTGAACAGCGAACAGCGAACAGCGAACAGCGAACAGCGAACAGCGAACAGCGAACAGCGAACAGCGAACAGCGAACAGCGAACAGCGAACAGCGAACAGCGAACAGCGAACAGCGAACAGCGAACAGCGAACAGCGAACAGCGAACAGCGAACAGCGAACAGCGAACAGCGAACAGCGAAAAGCGAACAGCGAACACGAACACGAACACAAACTCTCAAATTCAAATTTGAAATTGAACAGCGAACAGCGAACAGCGAACAGCGAACAGCGAACAGCGAACAGCGAACAGCGAACAGCGAACAGCGAACAGCGAACACGAACACGAACACGAACACAAACTCTCAAATTCAAATTTGAATTTGAATTTGAATTTGAATTTGAATTTGAATTTGAATTTGAATTTGAATTTGAATTTGAATTTGAATTTGAATTTGAATTTGAATTTGAATTTGAATTTGAATTTGAATTTGAATTTGAATTTGAATTTGAATATGAATTTGAATTTGAATTTGAATTTAAATTTAAATTTAAATTTGAATTTGAATTTGAATTTGAATTTGAATTTGAATTTGAATTTGAACTTGAATTTGAATTTGAATTTGAATTTGAATTTGAATTTGAATTTGAATTTGAATTTGAATTTGAATTTGAATTTGAATTTGAATTTGAATTTGAATTTGAATTTGAATTTGAATTTGAATTTGAATTTGAATTTGAATTTGAATTTGAATTTGAATTTGAATTTGAATTTGAATTTGAATTTGAATTTGAATTTGAATTTGAATTTGAATTTGAATTTGAATTTGAATTTGAATTTGAATTTGAATTTGAATTTGAATTTGAATTTGTTCAAATGAAACACGAACAGCGAACAGCGAACAGCGAACAGCGAACAGCGAACAGCGAACAGCGAACAGCGAACAGCGAACAGCGAACAGCGAACACGAACACAAACTCTCAAATTGAAATTGAAATTGAAATCGAAAACGAAATCGAAACCGAAATTTGAATTTGAATTTGAATTTGAATTTGTTCAAATGAAACACGAACAGCGAACAGCGAACAGCGAACAGCGAACAGCGAACAGCGAACAGCGAACAGCGAACAGCGAACAGCGAACAGCGAACAGCGAACACGAACACGAACACGAACACAAACTCTCAAATTCAAATTTGAATTTGAATTTGAGAGTTTGTTTGTGTTTGTGTTCGTGTTCATGTTTGTGAATTGAATTTGAATTTGAATTTGAATTTGAATTTGAATTTGAATTTGAATTTGAATTTGAATTTGAATTTGAATTTGAATTTGAATTTGAATTTGAATTTGAATTTGAATTTGAATTTGAATTTGGATTTGGATTTGGATTTGGATTTGAATTTGAGAGTTTGTTTGTGTTTGTGTTCGTGTTCGTGTTCGTGTTCGTGTACGTGTTTGTGAATTGAATTTGAATTTGAATTTGAATTTGTTCAAATGAAACACGAACAGCGAACAGCGAACAGCGAACAGCGAAGAGCGAACAGCGAACACGAACACAAACTCTCAAATTGAAATTGAAATTGAAATCGAAAACGAAATCGAAATCGAAATTTGAATTTGAATTTGAATTTGAATTTGAATTTGAATTAGTTCAAATGAAACACGAACAGCGAACAGCGAACAGTGAACAGCGAACAGCGAACAGCGAACAGCGAACAGCGAACAGCGAACAGCGAACAGCGAACAGCGAACAGCGAACAGCGAACAGCGAACACGAACACGAACACGAACACGTACACAAACTCTCAAATTCAAATTTGAATTTGAATTTGAATTTGAATTTGTTCGTGTTCGTGTTCGTGTTCGTGTTTGTGATTTGAATTTGAATTTGAATTTGAATTTGAATTTGAATTTGAATTTGAATTTGAATTTGAATTTGAATTTGAATTTGAATTTGAATTTGAATTTGAATTTGAATTTGAATTTGAATTTGAATTTGAATTTGAATTTGAATTTGAATTTGAATTTGAATTTGAATTTGAATTTGAATTTGAATTTGAATTTGAATTTGAATTTGAATTTGAATTTGAATTTGAATTTGAATTTGAATTTGAATTTGAATTTGAATTTGAATTTGAATTTGAATTTGAATTTGAATTTGAATTTGAATTTGAATTTGAATTTGAATTTGAATTTGAATTTGAATTTGAATTTGAATTTGAATTTGAATTTGAATTTGAATTTGAATTTGAATTTGAATTTGAATTTGTTCAAATGAAACACGAACAGTGAACAGCGAACAGCGAACAGCGAACAGCGAACAGCGAACAGCGAACAGCGAACAGCGAACAGCGAACAGCGAACAGCGAACAGCGAACAGCGAACAGCGAACAGCGAACAGCGAACAGCGAACAGCGAACAGCGAACAGAAATCGAAATCGAAATCGAAATCGAAATTGTAATCGAAATCGAAATTGAAATCGAAATCGAAATCCAAATCCAAATCCAAATCCAAATCCAAATCCAAATCCAAATCCAAATCCAAATCCAAATCCAAATCCAAATCCAAATCCAAATCCAAATCCAAATCCAAATCCAAATCCAAATCCAAATCCAAATCTAAATCCAAATCCAAATCCAAATCCAAATTCAAATTCAAATCACAAACACGAACACGAACACGAACACGAACAAATTCAAATTCAAATCACAAACACGAACAGCGAACACGAAGACGAACACGAACACAAACTCTCAAATTGAAATTGAAATTGAAATTGAAATTGAAATTGAAATCGAAAACGAAATCGAAATCGAAAACGAAATCGAAATCGAAATCGAAATCGAAATCGAAACCGAAATCGAAATCGAAATCGATATCGAAATCCAAATCGAAATCCAAATCCAAATCCAAATTCAAATTCAAATTCAAATTCAAATTCAAATTCAAATCACAAACACGAACACGAACACGAACACTAACACGAACACGCACACGAACACAAACTCTCAAATTCGAACAGCGAACAGCGAACAGCGAACACGAACACAAACTCTCAAATTCGAACAGCGAACAGCGAACAGCGAACACGAACACAAACTCTCAAATTGAAATTGAAATTGAAATCGAAAACGAAATCGAAATCGAAATTTGAATTTGAATTTGAATTTGAATTTGAATTTGAATTTGAATTTTAATTTGAATTTGTTCAAATGAAACACGAACAGCGAACAGCGAACAGCGAACAGCGAACAGCGAACAGCGAACAGCGAACAGCGAACAGCGAACAGCGAACAGCGAACAGCGAACAGCGAACAGCGAACAGCGAACAGCGAACAGCGAACAGCGAACAGCGAACAGCGAACAGCGAACAGCGAACAGCGAACAGCGAACAGCGAACAGCGAACAGCGAACAGCGAACAGCGAACAGCGAACAGCGAACAGCGAACAGCGAACAGCGAACACGAACACGAACACGAACACAAACTCTCAAATTCAAATTTGAATAATTATTTTTATTGCTCTTCCTTCTTTACGTTTATTATATTTATTAGATGAATTAAATAATCCATTAATTACATTAAAATCTATTGGACATCAATGATACTGAAGTATTTGAACATTTTAAATAATTATCTTAAGACAAGGCAATGGTTTGAAGAATTTTGTAATTTTTTCTTGCTTGGCAGTTTTCAAAAGCTCCTTCAATTCAGACTGATACACAGCAGTCGCACTAGCAATTTGCCTCTTAAACCTTAAGTTCACTTTAAGTTGTAAAACAGATTTTTTTCGTGTCGAAACTCGTTTCTCATTTTTTTTAGTTGACATTATAAACTAGGAAGAGTGCAGTAGACGATTTACTCTATCACAATTTTTGCAACGAATGTGAAAGACGAAACAATAAAACACGCAAAGCGGCTTTTACTATAAACGGAACTACATTTAAAAATAAAATTTATTTATTGAGTTATAAGGTTGCTTCCATTCTGTTTATTTAAATTCTCAAAAACATCAATCGCGGCAAAGGCCTAGGCGGATTGCGACAAAGGCGGCTTATGTCAAAGGCCTCGGCGATATCATTTAACAACTTATTATGTACTTTAGGCCAACTTGTAATAAGATCTATTTTACTTTCTTATTAGTCCATTTGACAAGAATATTGGGTTAGCGGACGCGATATTTTGGAACAATATAGAACAAACCTAGAACAACCTGGAACAACCTTTAAAATTTTTCTAATTTTTCTAAATTTGAATTTGAATTTGAATTTGAATTTGAATTTGAATTTGTTCAAATGAAACACGAACAGCGAACAGCGAACAGCGAACAGCGAACAGCGAACAGCGAACAGCGAACAGCGAACAGCGAACAGCGAACAGCGAACAGCGAACAGCGAACAGCGAACAGCGAACAGCGAACAGAAATCGAAATCGAAATCGAAATCGAAATCGAAATCGAAATCCAAATCCAAATCCAAATCCAAATCCAAATCCAAATCCAAATCCAAATCCAAATCCAAATCCAAATCCAAATCCAAATCCAAATCCAAATCCAAATCCAAATCCAAATCCAAATTCCAAATTCAAATTCAAATCACAAACACGAACACGAACACGAACAAATTCAAATTCAAATCACAAACACGAACAGCGAACACGAAGACGAACACGAACACAAACTCTCAAATTGAAATTGAAATTGAAATTGAAATTGAAATTGAAATCGAAAACGAAATCGAAATCGAAATCGAAATCGAAATCGAAATCGATATCGATATCGAAATCCAAATCGAAATCCAAATCCAAATTCAAATTCAAATTCAAATTCAAATTCAAATTCAAATTCAAATCACAAACACGAACACGAACACGAACACTAACACGAACACGAACACGAACACAAACTCTCAAATTCGAACAGCGAACAGCGAACAGCGAACACGAACACAAACTCTCAAATTGAAATTGAAATTGAAATCGAAAACGAAATCGAAATCGAAATTTGAATTTGAATTTGAATTTGAATTTGAATTTGAATTTGAATTTGAATTTGAATTTGAATTTGAATTTGAATTTGAATTTGAATTTGAATTTGAATTTGAATTTGAATTTGAATTTGAATTTGAATTTTAATTTTAATTTTAATTTGAATTTGAATTTGAATTTGAATTTGAATTTGAATTTGAATTTGAATTTGAATTTGAATTTGAATTTGAATTTGAATTTGAATTTGAATTTGAATTTGAATTTGAATTTGTTCAAATGAAACACGAACAGCGAACAGCGAACAGCGAACAGCGAACAGCGAACAGCGAACAGCGAACAGCGAACAGCGAACAGCGAACAGCGAACAGCGAACAGCGAACAGCGAACAGCGAACAGCGAACAGCGAACAGCGAACAGCGAACAGCGAACAGCGAACAGCGAACAGCGAACAGCGAACAGCGAACAGCGAACAGCGAACAGCGAACACGAACACGAACACAAACTCTCAAATTCAAATTTGAATAATTATTTTTATTGCTCTTCCTTCTTTACGTTTATTATATTTATTAGATGAATTAAATAATCCATTAATTACATTTAAATCTATTGGACATCAATGATACTGAAGTTTTTGAACATTTTAAATAATTATCTTAAGACAAGGCAATGGTTTGAAGAATTTTGTAATTTTTTCTTGCTTGGCAGTTTTCAAAAGCTCCTTCAATTCAGACTGATACACAGCAGTCGCACTAGCAATTTGCCTCTTAAACCTTAAGTTCACTTTAAGTTGTAACACGGATTTTTTTCGTGTCGAAACTCGTTTCTCATTTTTTTTAGTTGACATTATAAACTAGGAAGAGTGCAGTAGACGATTTACTCTATCACAATTTTTGCAACGAATGTGAAAGACGAAACAATAAAACACGCAAAGCGGCTTTTACTATAAACGGAACTACATTTAAAAATATAATTTATTTATTGAGTTATAAGGTTGCTTCCATTCTGTTTATTTAAATTCTCAAAAACATCAATCGCGGCAAAGGCCTAGGCGGCTTGCGACAAAGGCGGCTTATGTCAAAGGCCTCGGCGATATCATTTAACAACTTATTATGTACTTTAGGCCAACTTGTAATAAGATCTATTTTACTTTCTTATTAGTCCATTTGACAAGAATATTGGGTTAGCGGACGCGATATTTCCCCCTCTTCCCCCGGACCGCCGTAAGGTGTAGACGTGTGTAGAACTGTACAACTTTTCGATAGTTAAATAAATAAATAATATAATAGTGATAAATAATTGAACAAATAAAATAGGAGAACATAATTCATGAAGAGGTGTTGCGTACTTAAGTGCAAGAAGAAATATTGCGTACTCATTCGCACAATCATCACTGATTCATTGATCGACGCGGGACAGCAATATATCTCCACCACACCTATGTTATCCTAGTACATCGTGGACTGCAAGTATTAAGTTTGTTTTATTTTATGAGACTAATAAGTGCAAGAAGAAATATTCCGTACTCATTCGCACAATCATTCAATGATTCATTGATCGACGCGGGACGATGATGTACCTCCAGCACACTTATGCCATCCTAGTACACCGAGGACTGCAAGTACTAAGCTACTACTAATAAGTAAAGTGCATGAAGAAAGTATCGCTGGTATCGCGTACTCGTTCGCACTATCATTCATTGATTCAATTGATCGTCGCGTCGGATATTCAACGATATCTCTATTTCACCTTTGCATCGTGGACTGCAAGTATAGTTTCTTATTTCACAAAGTCACTCAAGAAGGTCTCTTTCAAACTTATGGTACCCTAGTACACTGGAAGACATCTTGGCAAGTCAAACTACTCATTTATGCTACGTAAAAGACCATTTTTTGTCCTTGTCACTCACTAGAATCACGCAACAGAGTGAATTGCGTTTCTTATAATATTATTCATTGATCACAATTATCTTCATTCTTCAATTAACTAATTCAAACCTACACTGCAATTACTATTTTGTGCGTATTTGCCAATCTTTACGTAAGGAGAGGAATATTATATAAACAAAATAAAGCACCTTTAATTAATTAATTGCATCTTTAAATTTATTTTATTTCATACTGTGCTCACTTTGCTATATTGACTTTAGTAGTGAAGATGATGCGCACTCCGGAGAAATCAAATTCATTTCCGGATTTAACAGTTCAAGATGAGTCAAAAAAGCCCATACATATTGGTACTCGTAATAAAAGAAGAAGATCACCGACTGAGAGTTACCTTACCTCGGATCTTATTCAAAACATGACTTCTGACATAAAAAATGAAATGAAATGTCAAATAAAAGAACTAATTGAAACACAAAATTCACAAATAAATAAAATTTTGGAGACTGTGAAAGACATCCAACAAACTAGTAACAGTGTACAAACTACATTGGCTTTCCTCCTAGAAGAAAACTCCGAGCTGAAAGCTAAAATTGAGAAATTGGAAAATGAAAGAAAAAAAGATAAAGAGCAGATTACATTATTGGAAAACAAAATAGAAGAAAATCAACGAATTGAACGAAAAGCCAACATAGAAATACGAAATGTTCCCTTAACAGGAAAAGAAAAGAAAACCGATCTATTACAAATGATTCACACCTTATCTGATTGTCTTAAATTAAAAATGGATAAAACTGAAATAAAGGACATAATTCGAACTAAGAAACAAAAACAGGAAAGAAGTACCCTAATCGTAGAATTCACGAATACATTTATAAAAGATAACATACTGAGAACGGCAAAAAGTTATAACTATAAAAACAAATCGAATAAATTAAGTGCCAAACAATTGGGCATTTCAACTAATCAAGACATACCAATCTTTATTTCCGAAAATCTTACACCCCACTGCTCTAGATTATACTTTCTGGCTGAGACTTCAAACAATCGAATGATTTTAAATATTGCTGGACTAACTATGGAAAGGTGTACTTGAGACGTGATGATGACTCGCCTATAATTGCAATTCACAAAGAAACTCAACTACAGGATCTTCTAAAGAAATGACTATACCTATGTCTTATGTTTGTTAATATCATACATATTATAATATTAGAATATAGTAAGCTAGTTAAATTAAAACACATTATATTTTATCAATTATATTTTTATGTAGTTTATTATTATTACACTACTAATATCACAACTAATATTTTCTATTTATATCATATTATATTTTATATTTACTTTATTTATATCCTACCATGTTATACAACTTACAAACAAGTATTTTTATTACTATCTACATACTGCAAACGTACCTATAAAAAATGTTTTATTTAGTATTGTCTTACCTTGAACTTACCACATATTATATTAATTCAAATATTACTATTATACAACTATTATTATTTTAATTCAAATATTAATTTAATTCAAATATTACTATTATACAACTGCTACTACACAATCTATATTAGTATACTTAATAATTAAGTATACTAATATAGATTGTGTAGTAGCAGTTGTATAATAGTAATATTTGAATTAAATTAATATTTGAATTAAAATATGTATTTGTTAATAAACTACACCCCCCATCTCTTTTATTCAGATAATGGATGATCGTAATACAGTTTTAGATGAATTAGACGATTTATATAATACCACCGCTGTTAATTGCTCCATATCAGAGTTATATAAGCATATGTCACCGGATAAACCTAACTGTTCCATCGTTCACCAAAATATTAGAAGTATTCATAGCAGTAACAATTTGGACGACCTAGATATTAATCTTAGTATGTTACACCATTCTATCGATATAATTGTCTTAACAGAATGCAGAATTAATCAAAACAAACCGCTACCTATTAAACCATCGTACACCACTCATAGCTCCATTAACAAAATAAATCAAAATGATGGCGTCGTAATATTTATCAAATCATCGATCACACATTCAATAAAGGAAATTACAATTCACGGTGCTTCATGTTTAGAAATCACTACTCCTAATCTGAACATTATTGCTATCTATCGTTCTCCATCTGAAAGAAATCCGACTTCATTCATAAATTCACTTGATACATATCTTGATACATACCCCTCCAAAAACATTATTTTAACTGGCGATATAAATATTAACATAATTGAAGGACATAGCGATAAATTTTCAGAAACTTATATGGACATGTTGGCCTCGCACAACTTATTACCTGGACATAAATATGACACAAGGATAAATAGCTGTCTGGACCATGTTTTCACTAACTTTTCTTCTGCTAATGTTAAGATAATAGTTGCAGTATTAGACACAACGATAACTGACCATAAAATGATTTTAATAAGTATATTTCATAAAATAATAAATAAAAAAAGGAATTTCACTAAAACAGTTACTAACTTTTCAGAAGCGGTTTCTGACCTAAAAAAAACTGATCTTACATATTTAAATAATATAAACGATCCTAACATTTTATGTAGTAGCTTAGTTGATTTAATAACAAAATGTCTAAATAAATTTACAAAAACCTACAAAATTTCATCCAACAAACGAATTCTAAAGCCCTGGATTACTCCAGGTGTTTTAAAATGTATTAATAACAGAAATAAACTACAAAAAAAAGCTCGGCTTGACCAGAATAATAATATTTTGCAAATTACATATCGACGATATCGCAATTTTTGCAATAACTTAATTAAAAAATTAAAAAAACAATATGAAAGAACGTTACTCAATAAATCTAAAGATGATAACAAGACCTTGTGGAAATGCATAAAAAATCTAACTAATATAAATAAACAAAAATCAATTAATACTGAACTATTAAATATAAAAACCACTCCATTACAATCTGCAAATTACATTAATAAACATTTTGACAACATAGGAATAGACTTGGCTCAAAAAATAAAAAGTGAACCAATTTTAGAAAAAGAATACATTGCTTCACTTCCCTCCCAAATAAACTCGATAGGTATTATTGTACCGAATATAAATGAGATAGAAACTATCATAAATAATCTTAAGTCTGATTCTGCGGCCGGTTGGGATAACATTCCTACACATTTCCTTAAACTAGCTAAAAGCTACCTTTTACCTAGCATTACTCATCTTGCTGTATTGTGCTTCCACCACGGAATCTTCCCGTTTGAACTGAAGCGCTCTATTATTGTTCCCATATATAAAAGTGGAGACAGAGACGACATTAACAATTACAGGCCGATCTCGGTCCTGACAGCACTATCAAAAATAATGGAAAAATTAATAAATTCATGATTATCAAGTTTTATAAACAAATACAACCTTCTCTCTAATTCACAATTTGGCTTTCGAAGAGGAATCAGTACTGAAGACGCTATCTCCAGCCTTACAAATAATATAACAGAACAATTAGATGCAAAGCGCAAAGTTTTATGCATATTCTTGGATTTAAAAAAAGCTTTCGATACCGTCTCTGTCTCCACTCTTCTAGAAAAGTTAAATAAAATGGGCGTTAGGGGTATTTTTCATTCATTAATAACGGATTACCTCTATAACAGAACTCAAAGGGTAAAGCTGAACAATGACATCATAAGTGATGATGAAAATTGTTCCAACTTCGGCGTACCCCAAGGAAGCGTCCTTGGACCCACATTATTTTTAGCATATATTAACGACTTAACAAATATTAAAATTAAAAACGGAAAAATTTTTTCATATGCCGACGATACCGCTATTTTCATCCACGGCTCTAACTGGATCGAAGTATTTAATCTAGCAAATTCTGCGTTATTTAAGATATCGAACTGGTTAAATATGAATCTGCTCACACTTAACACGTCAAAAACACATTACATTACATTTTCAATAAGAGACAATATGCAACCAGATCCTAATTTAACATTAACTCTTCACCACTGCACCGATTATAAATCTTGCTCATCAAACTGCCCCCCTCTTAAACGAGTAAATACAATCAAATACTTAGGTATCATCTTGGACAAAAATTTAAGTTGGCAACCGCAAATAAATCTTGTCACTGTACGCGCCAGAAAACTAATTGGGGTCTTTATAAAATTACGTGATATTGCAGATAAGGAATTAATTATGTACATATATAGAACGTTAGTCGAATCTCTTTTACTTTACTGCATTACGATTTGGGGTGGCACTTTTAAATCAAAATTTATTAGTATAGAACGGGCACAAAGATCTATTATTAAAATTGCGCTATTTAAGAAAAAGAGATATAGAACCGATACCCTATATAAAGAAGCAAATGTCCTTACGGTAAGAAAACTATATATACAGCAATGTATACTTAAAACTCATAAAAACATAAAAGTCGACCCAAACATTCTAAAAAAAAGAATACCATTCTCCGTTCTACCACAAATAAATAATAAAACACTATTTGCCTCCAGACAATTTTATTCGCAATCAATTAAATTATATAACAAAATGAATAGAACTCTAAATATATACACAATGTCCTTTGCAGACTGTAAAAAAACAGTGCATAAATGGCTCAAAACTATCACTTATGATGATGCGGAAGATTTGCTATTGTAAAAAATAATAATAATAATAAAATTAACATGATTTTGTTTATATAAATTATTCTATTTTATTTATATATATGTATGTATATTGTATATCTTAATATAAAATATTCTGATTTTATTTATTGTATTTATTTACTTATTACTTATATAATATATTTATATATTTATTATTACTTAGTACCATATAAATTAAATAATTTTTGTGTTGTATTGTTAGCATGTAGCTATATTTCAGTAAGGAAGAGGGAACTTCCCTACTACAGGTCTATATGACTTAAAAGGGAAGTTCCAAATGATTGTGACCACACCGCCATGCTGAACAATAAATAAATTGTTTAAATTGTTTAAATTGTTTAAATATTTTGGAACAATATAGAACAAACCTAGAACAACCTGGAACAACCTTTAAAATTTTTCTAACTTCAAAGTGCGGTGCCAACTTCCCGGAGGTGGTTTTTTACGAATTTTGTGGAAAATAAATTTTTTTCGGACGCGATATTTTGGAACAATATAGAACAAACCTAGAACAACCTGGAACAACCTTTAAAATTTTTCTAACTTCAAAGTGTGGTGCCAACTTCCCGGAGGTCAACTACTTTTTGGTTTTTTGCGAATTTTGTGGAAAATAAATTTTTTTCGGACGCGATAGTTTGGAACAATGTAGAACAAACCTAGAACAACCTGGAACAACCTTTAAAATTTTTCTAACTTCAAAGTGCGGTGCCAACTTCTTTTTGGTTTTTTTGCGAATTTTGTGGAAAATAAATTTATTTCGGACGCGATATTTTGGAACAATATAGAACAAACCTAGAACAACCTGGAACAACCTTTAAAATTTTTCTAACTTCAAAGTGCGGTGCCAACTTCTTTTTGTTTTTTTACGAATTTTGTGGAAAATAAATTTTTTTCGGACGCGATATTTTGGAACAATATAGAACAAACCTAGAACAACCTGGAACAACCGCCAGAATCGCGATATCTAAAAAGTGCGGTGCCAGCTCAAAAATCGGTTTTTTTGACTTTTCTCGAAAAGTTTTAATCTCAGCTGTATGCAATTCTGGAACAATGTAGAACAAACCTAGAACAACCTGGAACAACCTTTAAAATTTTTCTAACTTCAAAGTGCGGTGCCAACTTCCCGGAGGTTCAAAGACTTCTATTTAAACTGAAATAGATGTCTTTGGTAATGGAAGACAAGTTTGAACTACATACATATGAATACGATTTTAAATGTTCCCTCCGTTAGCTAGCTACTAGTTATTATTCTGTGGCTCTGTCTCAAAAGTTCATTCATAAACTCCATTCACAAAACCTCCTATAAACTAACTATACAAAAACAATAAATATTTCATTAATTCTAACAGCAAAGAAATCTTATATCACACAATATTATATAGTTTTATCCTATGTCCCGGGGTAAAAAGTAGCCTTTGTCCTTTCTCGGGTATCAAAATATCTCTATACCAAATTTCATGCAAATTGGTTCAGTAGTTAAGGCGTGATTGAGTAACAGACAGACAGACAGAGTTACTTTCGCATTTATAATATTAATATATAGTATGGATTTATAGCACTAGAAATAAGACAGTAAATAAATTATGCACGCAGTAATATTGAAAATTTATTCGATCATAACTTTTACTTACGCTGCATTCACAATTTCCCAATAGTACATGATATCAACATTCAATTAGGTACTTACTAACGTTAAAAATAATGAAATATATTTGTAGTATAGTCGTGTACAGAACTCATTATGAAAGTAATAAATCTTTACTTTAATTAATTTTGTAATTAATCATGTCATTACTAATTTATTCATTGGTTTGATTAGATTTTAAAATTAGGTGTGTTGCATCTCTAATTTGTATTTAAATGTGATTATGAATATGACAGTATGCATATTAATTGAAATTATGTAAGGAATATGTGTGTTATGCCTACAGTTATACCACAGATAATATAATACTATACTAGTAGTTATACATTACAAAGTGCTTATTACTTATGATCCATGAAAATATTTTTGCTCCTGATTTTTTCCGCGAGTGAAGCCGTAGGTAGCAGCTACTTTTACATATAACACAGTATGAATGAATTAAATTTGATATTTGTACTTACAATTTCAACAAATAAAATAGAGAAAACAGTAAATGAAGTCATTTAAACATACAATAAAAAACAATACATTTAACACGAATCTAAATTGATGCATTTTTTAAATTAACGATGGAGAGTTTTATTCAAAACTGTACATGAAGTACCAAAATAGATGCGTGCATCTTATTAACATATCTATTGCATAACACTAAGTGTCCGATACATTCATAATCTTAAGATATTTTATTGAAAATATATGTAAATAAGGTTTGTTTAATAAACACCTATCTGGCAATTGTAGGAGGCGTCAGAGGCGTTTTAAACGTATACCATCATATTATATCTTAGTATCTTATGTCTATACATTGAAATTGACATGAAAACAATCTAAATATACCTACCTATACTAGCTGTTTTTGCTGACTTCGCTCGTAATTCGTACGAGCTTGTTTCAGAACGCCCCGGAATGGTTAGACATTCAGACTCAGTTTTTAAATCCTCATTCCTCATGTTGTTTCTTAAAGAGGAGTTAATAAACAGACAATGTGGAGGTCTTGTTAATTTATAAAAAACATTATAAAATTAAGTTAGGTACCATGAGGTACCCGTTTATTTTATTATGAAAATACGGTCTGAGTTTGTTGTTAAAACAGATGTTATGCCCAAAAGAAAAGAAGAACTTCAAGAATGCACTTTGACCGCCATAGAAAGACGTTGGTGTGAAACTATTTAACCTGACTGCACTAAAACTGATAAAACTCTGATTGTATGCAATCCCACGACATATCGCCCACGCCTGGAACGTAACACATTTCTTTAGATAAGTTTTTGAGATATTTACTAAGCACTTTTTAAAACGAAAGATAGATATCCGTGCTTCTTGAATAGAATGGCTAAGATGTTATCTTAGCCATTTTATTTTAAAGGAAATAAAATAACTGAATAAGATAATATGCTGTGCAAAGAAAGAGCTTCACAATAAACAAATTTTGCGTTGAATGCTCTGACGGATTACAGGGTAGAGTCAACTTTTAAACCACCTATATCCAAATATGTAAGTATCTTATATTTTATATTATACTTTTTACTTAAGTAAATTGCTGCCAATAGAAATTTCGTTAATAATTGGAAATCTATCTACAGCTAAACATAGCAGAAGTTCAACATTTTATTCATTGTAATTTGTAAAAAGTAAAACATAAAAATCATTGGAAACATATTCTATTACGTTTTTCAATTAAAAACTGACCAATGATAAATGATCATATTAGTAGTGACAGAAATTCAAAGCAAAATAGTTGCAAATATTACTAACGTTAGCAAATTCTACGTTATGAGTTATGGAACAGTTTTCGATATTATCTGCGACAGTTGTTAATAAATTGCAGTAAACTAATAGAGTGGGGTTGAATTGTAACGCTAAGTCATGCTGATTTTAAATGCAAATTGCAATAGTAATGTTGCTTACACTCTCTGTAGAAACAGCAATTTTGTACGTTAGTAGGTAGTACCTTCTAAATAATTGACTTAGTTTTAAAAAGTAAGATAACGCGACTGATATAGTTAGCGAAGCTTTTTTTTCTCTAGGTAGAGTTATTGTGTTTATAGTTAGAAGTATGCTACTTACACCTTTCAGAGCACTATCGATACTATTACCATGTGCATTAAATGCAATTTTTGGTAAGTATGTGCTGTATCTTCTGAATTCCGAAGCACCTTTTCTGTAATCCATACTAATATTATAAATGCGAAAGTAACTCTGTCTGTCTGTCTGTTACTCAATTACTCAATTACTGAACCAATTTGCATGAAATTTGGTATAGAGATATTTTGATACCCGAGAAAGGACATAGGCTATATATCCTATTTCCCGGGGTAAAAAGTATTTTACCCCGGGAAATAGGATAGGTTTTATCCCGGAAATCCCATGGGAACGGGAACTATATGCGGGTTTTTCTTTGACTGCGCGGGCGAAGCTGCGGGCGGAAAGCTAGTGTAAAATAAACAATACATTCAAACTAATAAAGAGTAACAAGATACATAATTTCTCTACTTTATTTTCATTGTTCATATACTAACACCTACACTAAACTAAAACGTAGGTCGTAGACATCAACGAAGCCCTCAAAGCCTTCATTCTAGACTTCAAAAGGCTATCACAAACATTGCAAGCGTCTTTAGATAGAGGTAAGTCGAGATCCTGGGTCGTTGTCCTTTTGTGTGAATTGTCGATGGTTAAAAAGTCAATGTTTAACAGGAATAAAGATAAATTAAAAATAAATGATTTTGTTAAAATACCCAAATTTTAACAACATTGTGTTGCTCTTGAACACAGGTTTTTATGTTGTTAATAGACTATAACTAAATGAGTAAAAGATTTTAAACATAAGATTACTCAGTTTTGGAGAAGAGAGTTTTCAGAATAGCAGCACCGGCACAATATCAATTATAATTTTGCAAATTTCTGAATATTATGGAATATAAGTTAATTTATCATGTAACAATTAAGATTACTAACAACTAAGACTACACAAAAGTAATGAAAAGTAAAAACATTTGCATTCTACTTTTATTATTTTTTTTCAGGCAATATTTAATGCTAAATACCACCCACAGAAACAACAATCATAAAATAATGATTATCTCTATAAAAAGTTACAAGTAGTGGCTGGTAGGCGGGTAAATAAAATGGGTAATTAAAGCTACCATTTTGGCGATATTGGGGTCACCACCACAAAGCTATGTGGGGTACCAGTCCACGTGGCTTACAATTTGTCCTAATTTGTAGAAAGTCGTACGTATTTTGTGATTAATGGTAAACTTTGACACGTATTGATTGAATTTATTATGTTTCTGACTTTCTGCTCGTAGCTTGGTCTGCGTGTGCTTTTTAAGCCTTAGCACTTGGTCATTAAGATTTTTATCTTTTGCAATTTTGAATAACAAGCTTGCTAATGAAAATTGACTTCTACATTTTATAAAAAGTTAAGGAGTAAGGACGGATACGTCTAAAAATATTCACCGATGTTAAATTATAAATAATCACAAATAAAATAATGGTAAATGTAGAAACTGATGAACATATGATACCTATATGAATAAAAACAAAGAAAAACCTCTGAAATGAAAGAAAATTGTATGGTTTATTGTATAGCTTTAGTTCCAATATAAAATTGGATACGGAGAAGAAAATATTGCGTATTTCAAATGTGTATTCAAAAGTTTATTCATTAAACACACACAATAACTAAATAAACAATATTTTAAAAGATAATACGAATACTTACATATAATGACGCTATTAATCTCGTATACTTATTGCTTTTATTATTGTACCACTTATATTTTTATAGATTCTACGGTCTAAAATGTTGAATTATTGTGTATTTTATTTTGCAATATAAAAATGTATAAAACAGTACTAACAAACGTATTTCACATGGATCATGGATGATGGATAAAATAATATACCTAAAATCCTTGCTTCATTTTTTAGGGAAAGGATACTTAGATTCACAAGAAACTATGATTTCATAAACCTTATTGGCGTATACCTATTTTGCATTATTATAATAATAACGGGAGTGAAAATAAATAACGATAACATTTGTTACAATCAAGTAACTGTTATAATAAACGTTTGTTATTTAAATGTAACGGTTATTTATGTGGCAACGACAAAGGTGTTTCAGGAAGTATTTTGTATGGATAGTTTGCGTCAATTGTGTTAAATAAATTGGTACGTTTTAAACTGCACCTAGTGGGAAATATGGAGCTGTGGTTATAATAATTATTATAATCACAACTTAATTATTATTATCGGACAAGCATTTTTCGGGTTTTTGTGAAAAATCGGCGTTTGTCTGAACGTGTAACTTAATTCGTTAGTAAAAAAAGCTGGAGTGCTTTTATTTATACTTTTATTTTGCAGTTTTTGTGGCAAATACGATTCAGTGCTAAAGTGATAGATATATGATTTTCATTTCATGAATAGGTTTTCTTAAAACGTTATTTCATAATTTTTTACTAATATTAATAAAAAAAATAAAAATAAATAACAATTACCTCATAAACAATTATACATAGATTATATTGTGTCTTGAATGTTAAAAAATCTGCCCTTTATACCGTAGCCACCAACGCGTGCCGAATGCAGAACCATAAATTAGGAGGACCATAAAAAGACAATCAAACATTGATTCTTCCTACCGCTAATAACAATTAGCATAGAAAGAACAACGAAAGTGATTAATACTAATTATATGAAGCTTCGATTACATTAGCAAGTGCATGTGTGAAATTCACCATGCCCTTAAGAATGGATATGTGTACATTAATTTACTGCATTGTATTTGCTAATTACATTTTATGGCTACTGTTGAAGCCTTACATTGTCTATTGGAAAAAATATGGAGTGAGAACCTGTACCTATCTATTGCACGACTCATAATGTGAAGCATTAGAGTGTGCTCTATGATCGAAAATTTTGTTTATTTAATTAATTACATATATATATATATATATATATATATATATAGATTTAATGGAGATTA
This sequence comes from Colias eurytheme, assembly GCF_061535395.1. Classification (NCBI taxonomy): domain Eukaryota; kingdom Metazoa; phylum Arthropoda; class Insecta; order Lepidoptera; family Pieridae; genus Colias; species Colias eurytheme. Next base: position 2,009,835 of record NC_142995.1, on the reverse strand, counting down.
AAATGGATATTAATTGTATATACTATCATTGATTCAAGAAAATTAAACTGGAAAGAAATGTTGAAATAGAAAAATAGACAATTCGCGTCCATCAACACCTTTTTTCGGTTGAGACAATATGATAGCTTGTGAGTTGTGTAAAATTTAATTAAAATTAATCGTGTTATTTTTTATTAGCTTTTTACTATGCGGAGATTGGTATTGAAAATAGGGATATCAACAAAATCGTTTTATAGTTAGTTATTGACGAAAAACTAAATTTGTATTATTGTTTTGAATGAACATTATGAGTCGTGCACTTGTGAATTATTCAAAAAAAAAATTGAGTCACTTTAAGGTAGACACTTGAGCGTGTTTTAAGTAAGTATCATTTCTTTGTTCTCACTGCACTCTGCAAGGAAACATACCTTTACAAAAAGAGATCATAATGATCTACACATCCGCAGTGCAGGTTTTTACTTTTAGTCGTATATGTCGACGAGATTTTGAGTTCTACAATATTATGTCGGTTTCCTCACGATATTTATCTTCACAGATTGGAGCAGGATTTTGTTGAAGATGTGAATTCTGTAGACAGACATTGATGGGAAAATTAGATGCGCGATGGTTTCACATAAGGCGTTAATAGGGGCTAGCGACCTTGACGACGATTTACAAGGCGGGATCGGGGGACCGGCGCGAATCTACCGTAGTAAAAGTACGTATAAAAATTATTTAAAATGATATTTGGGTATGGAATCAAAATTTAAAACAACCATGCCCTGTGTTTCAATTTCATAAACACACTGTAAAAATACTACAATAATTGACGTTATATTGACTTAGCGTTTTGGTTTAAAGTCCAAAAATCTACCTCAGTTCATGATTTTTTTCCAAAAAACCTGATTGTAACATAAATAAATTAAAACAACCATGCCCTTTATCATATTCGAAACTTTAATATACATTTTTTTTAGATATGTACATTAAGAATCTAAGAAGAAAAACGGTTATAACTAGAGTTAATTTTCGGTATTAAAAGGTCATTCTACCCGATTCACGCCATAAAGTGGAATATAAGTATGCATGCCAGAAGATCGGGCTGATAGGGAAAAATCGTTTGGAAATGTTTTATAAAAGGTGCATTATGTGAGTGTATCTTGTAAACTGTATAATTTATGTAGGTAAGTTTCTTCTCTAGGGGGTAAATCTCAACGCAACATGAATACAAGACAATGTAAAGCAGATATTGCATATCGAGAAAGTTTTATGCGATTAAAGGTTACTTATTATGTCTTATTTTGACATTTACTACAGGCTTTACTTTGAATTATTCTAATAACAATAATTTAACGATATTATTTATTAAACTTTGTTGTCAACGATAGCTGGCGCCGGCGCCAAATAGGATAATATCAATAGGATTTAATATAGCAGATACTAAATAAGACTTTCTAGTGTTTGATTTTATTGAATTTTGCGATTTAAATAAGTTCAATGTTTGAGATGGTGTAGGGGATTAATAACGCTATTACTAAATAAATATATACGTATGTTTAGTTTAAAATATAAATTTTACATTTTATTATACTCAACAATCAATGGAAATTGGGCTACTTATATCAATAGAAAAATATCCTTGAAAAATGTGTTCATAGGTACATGATTGGTATATTGTCTACCAACATTCGAATTCACATTTATAAAAATCAATTTTTAGCCTTTTGACTTTTGGGCTATTAGACGTTTTAGTTACAACATTCTCTTAAATTTTGAACAATTTATAATCCTTAGGGCCGGCGCCCACTGCCGGCACGGCACGGCATGGCACGGCAGAGCATCCCGCGGCGTGCAATGGCATCCCGCGGCGTGCAATGGCATCCCGCGGCATGCCGTGGCATCCTGCTAAAAGCCCCACTAATGCTGCATAAGTTTCAACCTTATTTCAACTAGCTAGCAATCATAATTGACCCCAAAAACTCGACCCCAAAGCAAGACACGTCATGCCGCCGCATCCTGCGGCGTGCCGCGTCATGCTGCAGCATCCTGCGATACGTCGCGGCATCGTGGCATCGAAATAAAGTAACTTGAATTCTAAACTGATTGAAATAAGATTCAAAATAACTTCATTAGTAATAAAATCCTCTGCCCTGCCATGCCACGCCGTGCCGGCAGTGGGCGCCGGCCCTTAGGTAATTCTACAATCTACATATACAAAGGACCACCATTTTATCAAAGCTGTTCGAGTAAAGACACGAGCAAGAACTAGTGAAGTAAAGCAATTTAGTAGGCGTTCATAGTCACGAGGTTTATTTTATTAATACCATTGCATTTTACATAACACAGGCCAGGGGTGAGTCTGCAGTAATGGCGGATAAGGGATCTTGTACATTGGGGTGGTTTTGAGTTTTTATTAGAAATAAATAACTTATAAAAATTAATAAATAGGTACATACTATATTAGGTGGAAGTCTATATTTAAATAGTATGGAAGTTATTTTTTCGTTAGTTAGTTTAGAGCCGCGTTAAATTAGATATTAATGATAAATTGAATGACTTACCTACAGCTATCAAGTGATATCGGAAAAAGAATCTGCTTTAATAGTTTGTACTGCGCGGTGCGCCATCTTGAAAAAGGTTCTTCTCTCCAGTTACAAAAACTTTAAAAGAAACCTACTATTCTGTTGTTTATTATGCGCAAAAATTAAGATATAGAAAAAAGTGGAAATGGATTGTACAACATCTTTTAAATGTCTATAATGAAACATATTGTATGACGTAGAGCGTTTTCAGACCATCCGTTACGTGTTTTTTAAATTTTTTTTATAATTGTGAAGAATCGAGGGACACGTTTCTTATTAGGTTTAAAAACTGCAATTATACAATGTGAAAACCTCCTTAACACGTAGGAGGGTAATTTATTACGCTTTGTACTCCGTTCCCCTCACCTGCTTATTTTTATTTCGCAGATAAAATCGGATCTTAGAGTGCATAAATTTAATGGGAACAAGAAAGATGTATTCCTTCGGTAATGTAATGATATTTATGCAAAATAAAAACCTTTACGTGTTTTTGGTTCAATGTGCGTATAATTCTTGTGTTAAATTAATGCCTGGTTATTCTTATTAATGGCCTGTTATTTATAAAGAAATTGTTTCTTATTGTAAATAATTTATTTTGTTTTGACCGGGATGTCACTTGTTGAAAATGTTTTACGTTAAGTACCTACTACCTAGGTATTGTATACACACAGAAATATGTTGTGTGGTATTATAACACATTGTGATATTAATATTTTTAAGTAATTCATTAATAATCAATGCAAATCTGTTATTGCTAAATAATTTGAGTATTTCAATTTAATAATCGAGGCGAAATTACAATTTACTATACCTACCTACAGTTATTTGAAAATTCGACATTTGTATTTGAATAAGTAATTTTCCAATATGCATTTGTATGTAAATTATAACCAAAAACGTTTTTTTGTACCTATAACCTACCACGACTACTTATACTTTAAATATGATAAAAAGAAAAGACTTGTGTTTTCGTTGATAAACTGAACGAATGCATCCTGCACATATTATAAAGCTGATGAGTTTGTTTGTTTGAATGCGCTAATCTCAGGAACTACTGGTCCGATTTGAAAAATTCTTTCGATGTTAGATAGCACATCTATAGGCTATATTTCATCACACTAAGACCTACAGGAGCGGAGCATTGCGGGTGAAACCGTGGAGCACAGCTAATTTGTTGTGTAATCACACCAAAACCGCTTAATTAATTTAGATTCTAAATGAAATGTGACATAATCGATAAAAATTGATAATGATGTACCTACTAAAGCCTAGATTACCACATAGGCTTTTAATCCCCATACCACGATGACGACTGAACTCATAAAACAACATACCACAACAAAGTTCTAACCGAAATAAAGTAATAATATTAATTCTACTTGTCTGATTAGTCAGAAAGATGCGGGCTCAAATACACCCTACACATTTCTGACAACTTAATTGGTACAAGTTGTTTTCGAGTTTATTAGTAAAATATTAACACCACTAGGGCATGCACCCGGGTTTACCCGGTTCCGAAAAACCCGGGTAAACCCGGGTTTTTTGATGATCTTGAGAACCGGGTCTGAATAGTATGAAACCCGGTTCTCCCGGTTCCGACCAAAATATTAAAATATTAAGTATTATTTATATTTTGCTGCATTATTTTAACAAATTTATTGTATCTGGCAACGTCAGACTCACGTAAATCGCGAATTTTCGTGCCACGCCTCAAGCGTGGCTCCGATTGGTTGTCTAACATTAGATGCTAAGTATAAGTTTCCTACGGTTGTATTACCAAAAAAAATTAGGCTTCGAAAATGACAAAAATTAGGCTACAGAAATATTTTTATTAGATTTCTCGTGAATTTGAAAAGCTGTTAATTTTACTGATTCATATAATGATCCAGTCATGTTTTTGTTTTTGGTATCAAGCTGAAATTTATATCGAATACTAAGTCTTCGGTCCCTTTTAAGTGAAAAAGTCGAACTCACAAGCCAACGCATCAAAAGATACAGCCGTAAATGCTGAAAATTTTCGCAAATTTCGACATTCGCATGGGACTGAAACCTACAGCTGGGTACTTTTCATGTTTTTATGTGATATTATGATAACAAGAGCGCCGAGACAACCGTCAAAACGCTAAGGAATAGAATACGCTATCGATACAAATTGACATAAGCGTATGATGTTTTGCCTAAGGAATTTTCATCCAGTCGAAATTAATTAATAAATTGTGCAAAACACAATTAAAAAAATTTTTTCGAGATCAATGGATAAAAAATAGGTTTTTCGTAGAAACGGTAGCTCCTAGGAAAAAATGTATTTAACCTTTTTTATAGATAATTTTATGATGTACAATTTTGGTTCCAGGTGATTGTATGATAAACTTACCGTCTCGGCGAAAATCGCAAAAAAAACTATTCTTTTATTAATTGACCTCGAATTAATTTTTTTCCGAGTACCGTAATGACGGGAGATTTAAATATTTTATTTTGAATAAATTTTGGCAAGATTTGAATTTTGGTCGTGGTCGTCATCGTCGTTGGTAGTTTGACCGAACGGTTCGGTCCGAACCATTACCAAAATATCATGAGCTTATGTCAATAATTAGCGTTAGCAATTTCTATTCCTTGGCGATACTGACGTTTGACTAAGGGCCAAGGTACTTTTATAAGACTGATAAATAAAGAGAAGTATTGAAATTTTGTTTCTTTATTAGGTAATTTAATAAAATAAGACACAAGCCGCGTAAAATAAAAAGCCTATCAGGTACTTTTACAGTTACTTTTGTTTAATTTAGTATTTTTTCCGAAGTATTATAAAAGAACCGGGTAACCCGGTTCTGAGCTCGATTTGGAACCGGGTTTCAGAAACTTGGAACCGGATCCGGTTCTGCATGCCCTAAACACCACGCAATGAATCATAAGCTTCGAAGGGGACGGTAATCAATTCGATTGAATTTAGTAGTCTCACGTTTTTAGGTGTCGTTCTAAAAGGTTTTGCATATATTTTTCTATTAATTTAAAGTCGCTTGCAATTTGATAGATGATTTATTAATTATCTGTGTACTAATTAACCAATATGCAGTAGGTACCTACTTATAATAAATATGAATACCTATCAATTTTTATTTATTCATCTCTAATATAGGAGGAGTAACTAATATAGAGTATTTTTTATGAAAATAATAATGATAATAAGAGCCCAAAGAAAATTAGGTAGGTATCTACTGAATCTAGTGCATCTAGCATTCTTATTTCGTAGTGAGAAAATAAAAGCTCTATATCTGCTATATAAAAACAGCTTAAATATTAAATACCTATTTTGCAATTTTAATCCATGTATAGTTTGTTATGAAATCTAATCTCAAGATATCTAAACCGCAAGCGACAACCGCCGTCGTGTAGGAATGTACCTAGGTACTTGATAAATCGTGTAAAACCTACAGTTAAAACCAATCTACATGAAGCTTTGCATCGCAAATTGTTCGCGGATAGAAGCTTTCATTTGTTGCTTATTCTTCTGGGTTTGAATATAATAAATCGATAGAACGTAATGTAAACTATAATTATATAAACGAATATAATAAGTAGATAAGTGAACATGAAAAACGAAATAATTGGTATAGACTATAGACTATAGACAATAATATTCCTGAAATTGATATTTTTGGTTATATGGCATTCAAATGCTTAATAATATTCCTTTTTCATTTTGTTCAGGACCAGATAGTTCAACAGGATACCTATATTTTTTCTGTCACCTCAAATGAATTTTTAACTTATGCCATTTACCTACTTAAATAACAATTCTTGAAAACCATGAACTCATTTTACTTTTTCTCTTTATACTATGTTCCTACTGTATAACAATACTATTATGTATTACAATAGAAAGGAACATATTTAATGTTATACTTATTTAGACTACAGGATGCATAGTTTTTTGATAGACAGGCAGAAGTAATAGGTTCCGTTGAAGTATGCATATTTAAAGCTAAAAATTAACATTTTTATAGACAGCTCATAGACAACTTGACATCGTTTTCCTGTGTCAAGTATTATATTACACTCTCACAAAGCTCTCACATTTAAAATTATTGATGACCAATTTTGCAACATTTTAAATGTTCATGTAGCAATTTCAATTTTAAAACCGGTAAACGGATAGCTTCGAAATTTGACACAGATGACTATAAAAGTCTGTACTTACTACTTACTATAATTATTAAATGCTTATTAAAAATCAATTACTTATTAAATGTAATAAACTAAAGTCAGGCATCATTAATACACAAAGGACTTAATGCTTAACACAATCTCTTCCAGACAACTATCAGATTGAAGAAAGCAAATATTATCATGATATATTATATTCTAGGCAAGGGTAATAAAAACACAATTAAAAATGTAACTCTTTATTTATATCTAATACTACACTAATATTTACAAAACACACGTAAATGCAGAGGAATGTATGAAAAAGAAATTTCTAGATTGCACATTTACACACACATACACAAAACTACACAATGGTGATACACAATTAATTTGCATTGTTCTTACGAAAAAATAAATGTACCTTAGATTATGGATTGGTCTCCGCGCGCGCGCTACGACTAGATACCGCCGGCGTACTTTAAAAATGCGGCAACTTATAGTACGCCGAATTCGGCGTACCCAAGCCAGTCGTGTCACAAGCATTGTGTGGAGAGGGTGAACCGATAATTTATAAAGATTTTGAACAAAATCTGAAGTAAAATGCCTATTTGTGTCATAAAACTATTTAAAAATAATACAACAAAAAATAAGAAAGACACTGGGATCACGTACCATCACTAAGTATCGTATTATTCGAAATTTCTCCTTTACTTCGAAAAATTTTTCTACGAAAATACGACGCCATTCAGTGTTGCCGTATTGCATATCCAAAAAAATACACGTGGTTGAGGAAATAATATTTTAGCAATAATTTGAACTTTTTTTTTCAATACTATTACTAACACATGTAAAAAAAGTATAATACAATAATTTATTTCTGTTTAACCATGTTTAACTGACTCATATAATATGTTTTTTTTATTTCCGCTTTTTTACTTTTAAACAACCTTTGTGACTATAGTATAGTAGCGTCGCAAGTGGATTTGAGTCACATGTTCATGGATTCGATTCCCGGCCAGGTCAGGATGAAAAAAATATTTTTCAAACTTCTTTCCAAGATGCCAGATCTCCCATTTATGAGGTAAAATTTATGTAGCTGGCAGCCCAATTCTTCACACACACTAGCGTCTTTACAAATTGCCTAACACACACTACAGAAATGAGTTGCCGCACTCACAGAGCTATTGTTTTTAGGTGGGGCGGTATCTAGTCGTAGCGCGCGCGCGGAGACCAATCCTTAATCTAAGAAATGTACTTTATAATGAAAATAAATAGATTATTGATATACATAATCCAATATAAAGGTAAGTTATACAATGTTAGTCTTTAAAATAATATTTTGTACTGAAAAGGCGCCTTTGATGAAATTACCTTTCTTTCTTACTATTATTAGAATGTTATTTTCATAGACGTTAAACAGAATTAAAATACATGATACAAGATAATTTATGAATGTATATTGTGTACTATTAACATATTGTCATGGTGGCATTGTCATAATTAAAATGAAATCAATATAAAGAACAAAAACATACAATAAAGTGAACAATAATAAATGATATTTAACAAAATATGTAAGTAGATACATGTCAATAGATTTACAGAATTATTTATACAAAATAAGAAGAAAACTATTGTCATTTACGCGTCATATTTTTTCAATCAATCCTATAGACTTATAGACACTATTCAAAATAGCACTCAAAAGAGCATTTGTTCACCGCAATCTATTTTATTAACAGAAAATAGGTGGGTAACAGAAGATTGTCCTTAAATAAATATAAATAGACTAAATCTACTTACGACTAGACAGGTACTACATAGTAAATACTTTCATTGGTTATATTATTACGTGAATCTATTTTCGACAATGCAATTTCAAATGAAATTACGAAATAATCGAACTTTACCGGCCAGTAATAACAAATGTCAAAATAGAAAAAAAAGTTAGCATTCACTAAGCCAATCAGCGAGCGGTATTCTTTCCCGCGCTTTTAGCTGTCATTTTATAACATTCTGATTTGTGTTGACAGCTACACTAGTTTCCCGCCTTTCGAGTATGTTCAATATTCGTTCAATAATTCTGCCGGTTAACTACTTAAAATATTTTATATAAAAAATTGACATTAATATTAAACTATTCACATTGTATTTCATATTAGAATCAGTGATCTTTTTTGAAACGTTCATAAGTAATAAGGCTAGCATAGCAGGGCGCAGTCGATATTCCTTAAGTAGCCTAACAATTTGTCAGTTTCCAAAGCTGAAAATTGGCAGTAAACATACCTACGTCTTTATGAATAAATTATAATATTATGTTTTTAATTAGTCACTGGTTGAAAACAATAGAATCAAGACAGAAAATCAACAACTGTTTTTTGTTAATTTGTAGGTTATACCGACTTTTGGAAAAATCTTAAAAATAAAGTTTTTTGTAACAAAACTCGCTTTTCTCTCGCTTATATGCGCAAGGCGGAAATATTTCTATACTTCGTTTTCGAAGCCGGTATCAAATTCCAATCGAACATTTTCTATATATTCTAAGCTAATGCTACAGATAATAGATTCTAAAAATCACATTGCATGAGGTTTTAAAAAATCTGCTTTTAATATACAAAAGATTAAGGTATAAAATTAATGTATTTGAAATTAAAGCAAATCTATTAAATAAAAGGGATTACTGCGTGTTATTACACATTAAATAAATAACAAAGGTAACTAAACTTTAAACATATTTCGATGAACGGATTTTAAAACTAGATTTTTATCAATTTCTACATTAATTCGATGTAAACCAATTTATACAATCCAATTTATTTACAAATTACTCTACAACATCAATCGTCAACGAATTTTTAAATAATAATTGTGGATCCACACGACACGGTTTGACGTTTAATTTGCATGAACGTTTGCACTTTGCAGTCAACTAAAGTGATTAATATTATTAAAAACTGACATTTTTGATTTGATTGACTATGCGAAAGTGTTGCGATACATATTTGGAAATTCTTCAATACAATCTTTTAGCAATCTTAAAACAACTACAATCATAGAACATAATCGTACGCAAAAAAACTACACAACCAACATAGTCCCAGAAACTTATACACAAAAAAAGACGGGTTGCACTGGGGGAGTGCCGGCAGAAGTGAAAACTTGATTATTAACGTTGAGCATGTTTGATATCCATCCGTCTTACGCTTTTTCGATCAGGTCACGTGTCCTGACGCGAGTTTAAGATTTTATACCCGTTACAGAAAAAGTGCTCAACGCCGCTAAAGAAGTTTTCACTTCAAAAACATATCATTTTCTATTCTTTCAATTCTCTCGTGTACACAACACAACACACCATTTTGCTATTCATTAAACATTTCAAGCATGTACAAACGTTCATGCTATCTGCGCAAACTACACAAGTCTACACGGGCTACGGGACCACGACTCTTGCCTCGTGTGCGAGGAGCCGTCGGACTGATTGGTGGTTGTTACCGTCGCTGCTGGAGATGTCACTCGTGCTGACTACGGAGGGCTGGCTGAAGTTCTTGCAGAGGACTAATACCTGAAAAAAAATACAATCTCAACTACTGGTCCGATTTGAAAAATTCTTTCGGTGGTATAGGCCTTAGCGTGATAATATATACTGTCATCACGCTAAGACCAACAAAAGTGGAGCAATGCGGGTAAAACCGTGGGGCACAGCTAGTTTATGAATAAATCGAGCTTTCCACCAGATTCGCCAGTGTGGTAATGAAACGGCAAAAGTATTCTCTAGCCTCCTAACTATCTCAAAATGCATTAATTATAAAATTGCTACGTTGCAACGGTAAAGAAAGACAAATAAACTTTCGCTTTTTTGTTCTCGAATGAGTTACGAATGAACCTGAATAGATTGTTTTCACGTGGTCTGAAATATCTACGCAATTTAATAAATGAGCCCTTAATTGTACATAATATTGTAAATGACGAATTTTATATCTTGTTGTTTAATGTTTTAAATAATAAATGCTACAAGGCGCATGATGTACTCATACCATTAATAATTATTACCACTAAATATTGTCGTTGCCTTTTCAAATAGACATTTACATTGTTTCATAAATTTCTGTTTCGATTCCGATTTACCTATTTTAAACCCTTTTTCATTGACTAGATCAATATATTACAACAAATATTACTTGCCGTTCACTACTTACAACAAGAGGAGCGACTTTCATACTAAATCTGTCTAGGTTATATAAATAGAAAGTTAATATGATAATATATTTGATTATTATAGTCATTTTGAAATCATAAACTATACGTGAGTTGAAAGCTTCTTGTGATAAAGTGGTGTGGAATTGCACTTGACATGAACAAACAGACAAGTGTTTAATCAAAATTGTTAGAGATAGTATACCGATACAGTGATTGTATACGGTTTTTTTATATCAGGGGAATACGGTATAGGTATACTTTGAGACTCTGTAATAGGTACGTAACGTTTGTAAATAGTTTTTTTGCAAAATTAGGTAGGTATACGATAAAAAATAATGATCCTTTTTATTTTATGTTTTGTATCGATAGCTTTACAAAATATAAGCTATCCACATTATTTTTTATTTTTCATAAGAACATCACATATTTAACATAGGTAATAATTAATAAGCAATAGGCATTTTTCGGCGTACGGGGCTGTATCTTTTAGCATTGATTTTAATAGTGACAACACTAAGTATGAACACATAAATTTAACAATCCACAATAATCAATTTAAATAACGATCTTACAATAATACTCACAGTGTACACCAAGCTGGCCAACCCCATGATACCCCCAGCGAGCACATCCCACCAGTGGTGCCGGTGGTCCGTGACCCGGGTCAGCGGACACACCACCGCGTATATGATGCAGAGGATCTGCACCAGCGGCACGATCAGGACCGACCGGTTGTGCCAACTGAACGCGCGGCGTTGGAGGTACCACTACAAGGAAAGATATCATTTAAGAGACATTATAACCGTTTTATTAAAAAAAAAGACGGGTTGCACTCAGGGAGTGCCGGCAGAAGTGAAAACTTGATTATTAACGTTGAGCATTTTTGATATTTTGGAATGGTATCCGTCTTACGCTTTTTCGATCAGGTCACGTGTCCTGACGCGAGTTTAAGATTTTATACCCATTACAGAAAAAGTGCTCAACGCCGCTAAAGAAGTTTTCACTTCAATAGAAAAAAAATGTCTCTGTCCGTCAGGACAAACAGAGCGATTCGATCAGCAATTTTTGCAAGAAAGAATAAAAGACATCAATTCTTACAAACTTCCACGTTTTTAATATTCGTAGGATAGGATTTGATTATGAGTTTTGAAATTTGTATCTAAGTATACCGATACAATTTAATAGAACTATTTACAAATACATACGAAATGCTTAGAGAAAAGCTTAAAACTCTTGAACAAGCATCGACATTCAACATTACACATAGCTAATTGCATAACAATTGTTAAAAAGGGAACTGCACTTCAATCAGTACATTTAATAGCTTCCTCCCATTGGGATCCCAATTATATCCACTGACATCCTTCTTCACGTAATTGTGGGACATTAAAATGGGGAGGCAAGTGGAGTATGTAATTAATAATTACAGTTAATGCTCCCTCTGGTATATCTTTATTTACGAAATTGTTGTACAGTGTATATATCTGCTTATGACGTCGTTGGTGTCTGCACTTGACTTAAACATTTTTATTAGTCAATTATTGAACTGTCACGGTAAATATCTCTATTTTATTTATTTGTTTAACATTTCTGATAAGGGACTGATGATGATTTGACAATATAATTAAGTTGAAGATACAATATTTTTAGTCTTTTTTTTATGCTGGAGCAAACAAAGTCCCAAAACACTTCCCATAAACACTAATAACAGTGGTGTTACAGATACTTTGCCGGTCTTTTAAGCATGAATACACTCTTTTCTTGAAGCCCTAATTTGTGCTAACCTTTGTAAATTTTTACTTCTGATATTATACTTAAGGTAGAACAAAAAATAAATATAATAATGTAATAGTAAATAAGCAACTCACCGCCAAAAACAATCCACAGTACACAGCAAGCGAGGTATGGGCGGAGGGAAAGCTCCTGCTGGCGTCTATCTGGAGGTACCGGGAGTACCGCGTCGAGGTGCATGTGTAGCTCGCTACGTACTCTGAACTATGGGAGAAAAGTTATGATTATTTTATAATAATTATAATTAAGAAATGTTGTCAATTGATAATGATCAGAGATATTAAAAATTTGATTCAGAAATATGTCACAAAAAGGAGTTATTTATAAAAATTGCCACGATTTAAAGCGTCAAGTAAGATCTGTATTGAGAAGCTCGGTTAGTACATCTGATTTGTTGCTACTTTAATAAATTCTAACTTTATCATTGTGACCATTGTCGATATTTGTATTGCAAAAGACTGTCCATAGCTTTGCGGATTTGTTATGTTAAAATATTTGGACAATGGACAATATACATGTATAATTTTTGCAAAATGGCTGCAACCTGTGTTTGTTATTTTTCACCAAATTGCTTTAATACTCACTCATTGCAAGTCCTAGCTTTATCCGGCTCGCATAAATCGAAGAACGTCGGCCGCGGCGACCCCACCACGCACTTGACGACCTCCATGACAGTCAAGTTGACCACCGCGCCGTATATGTAGTCCCGGTAAATGAGCCCAGCGGTGCCAACACTAGCGGATAGCTTGTTCTTCTTTATCGTGTATTCGTCGTCCCTGTGGAGGGCTGCTTCTACTGCCCATATCTTGAAAGATAGGAGAGGGTTCTTGTTAAACTGTTGTGAGGTTTGTAATTCTTGCAAAGGATGCCGGAAGATAGCAGTTTTAGAAATGGAAGAATTATGACCAAATTATTATGAGGATTAGAAGCGTAAAACTGTAGCTGATTTTGTGTTATTAACTATAGTTAGCTTGTTCCCTGGTTATTATAATCGCTTGGTTCATGCTTTCTATGCAATATAATAAAAAAGATAAGATCTCGCGGAATATAGAGGTATCGGCGCCGAATGATTTGACTGTTGGACGATACAACGTTTCACAATTCTATGAAATAAAGTTCACTCAGTAAAAATATTGATAAATATATCTTTTCTCTTCTAGAAAAGTTCTACATCTTAATAAAACTTCATAAATTACAAATCTTTGTCTTCATCATAGTGTGATATAACTAAGGTACCGTGAAATATAATACCCTTCGTGGTTTTCTGTGGCTTCGTATGATTACTAATTAGTTAAGCTGACCCCGAGCTAATGAGATTTTCAGTGAACAGAAGATTAATAATACTAATTATGTACTTTAATCATAACACACCGCACAGCAACACATCACACACACAGCTTTGTCAGAATAGAATATCTATATAGGTATTGGAAGCAAATAGCAATTGTTAGTACAGTAGTAGCAGTACTGATTTATTCCATTGATATTTGATAGAATATATTTTTAAAGTGAAACTTTTATTACATCGTCTCAAACTTTTTGGTCTGTGTAGCGCATGTCGCGTGACGGTCGGCTGCCGAGTAGGTATAAAGCAGTGTTCGGAACCGTACGATAATAATTATCGTACAAATACGATAATTTTGTGCCTAAGTTTCACTTTTACCGTGGTTTCATAAAACCACACAACATTTTTTTATAAACGTTGGGGAATGTTTTAAATCTTTATAAATTTATGTCACACATTCTCTACTGCTGGAACGATTTTGATCAATCTATAGTCTATACTAATGTTATAAAGAGGAAAGGTTTGAAATTATGTATGTATGGTTTTCACGCATAAACTACTGGACCGATTTCAAAAATATTTTCACCATTAGAAAGCTGCATCTTCACTGAGCAACATAGGCTATAAAACATGTAGGTACCACGGGCGAAGCCGGGGCGGACCGCTAGTTATTATTACTTAATTAGGTACCTATTCTTAGGATTTAAATTCTTTAGAATGGTGTAGATTGACAATTTGATACGTAAAAAAGACACTGTCAGGTCATTAAAAAAACTAGATCAAGTCTAAGGATTAACAGTTATATCACACTACTTCCTAATGGATATCTTCTATCATAATTTAAATAATAAATAACGTCCAAAATACAGTTATTACGAGACAAATGCAACCAGTGATTAAGCAGTAGGTCACTGCACTGTAATTAAGATAACCACATTTTTGTTTTTATTTATTGTTTTAGAACCGTTTAAATATAGATCTTTTAATGTGTTTTGTTTTTTAATTTGTATTATGATTTACTAGTAACCTGTCCCGGCTTCGCCTCAGTAATTTTATTTGGGGAAAGTATTATCCTTAGTATTATCATACATAATATTATAAAAGACCCGCGTTTCATAAAGCAAGCCTGTATTTTAAGTTTTTTGACAACTTTTTTATTTAATTTATTTCACAAAATTAAATGAAAAATGGTCACGTAGACGAACATAGAGGTTTTCCAAAATTAGAAAAAAAGTAGAAGTAAAAAATTCGTATATTTTTCAAAATCTAACAACTTATTTTTAATTAATCCTTATTTTTTGGCAAATACTCACAATAATAAAAGGCACAATGACAGTGACAGCTGCGACGAGCGAGATGGAGATAGTGTCGCCCGTGTGCGGGAACGAGAGGTCCGGGTCGTTGCATCGGAAGCCGCTCTGCCTGCTCGGGAGTGCCCCCACTTCTAGCAGTATGCATACTGCTGCGACTGTGGACAACAAAATAATAATTAAAATATTTTTTAATATTAATTTTGAGACTTAGTCCTACTAATATTACAAATGCGAAAGTTTGTGTGGATGTGTCTGTGTTTGTTACTCTTTCACGCAAATTCTACTGAACCGATTACAATGAAATTTAGCACACATATAGAGGGTAACTTGGATTAACACATAGGATAGTTTTTATCCCGGAAATCCCACGGGAACGGGAATTATGCGGGTTTTCCTTTGAAAACGCGGGCGGAAATCTAGTTATTTCAATAAAAAAAATCCTCCGCCAAGATATGCCTCAGAAATATACATTATATTCTTCGAGTTTTTCTCAAATATTTATAACTAATATTGATCCCGGCTCCTTTTCATTTCTTACATATGTTAAATAAGCTTTCTAAAAACGACTATAAAACTCTAACTGAAAATCCATTATTTCTATGTCTAGGCGAAAGGGGAACTGTTGAAATATATTATAGTTATTTTTAAAAAATTGCCAGTTTGAATGATGTACAAACAGAAGCGTAGCGTGCCTTGGCGGGGCCCCGTATAAAAATTTGTTTGGGGGCCCTTAGGAAGGGTAAAGATTTCTCACAAAAGCGCACGTTGGGGGCCCCCTTGGCGCGGGGGCCCCCTATAATTGATACGACAGATACGGCGGTAGCTACGCCCCTGTGTACAAAATAATACGACATTCGAAATATTTTGCTTTCAATTAAAATCATTATCCATAATATCATCATGATACATATTTATAAATCGCATACTAACAAAAAACATTTGTAAACCTCACTCTTGTAAAGTTTAAAATTACTCCTTCAAACTTTTTCAGAAGCTGTTAAAAACATTGAAAACAATATAAAATTGATTAGCATTAATACTTTAAGCGTGCGCAGGCGCAGAATCGATTTCACGGCGAGTTAAAGTCGAACCTGTCAATACGTCTGACATTTATGACATGCTATCAATCATTTTGACGTCATCTAAAGAATTTTTATTATTTTTAAACAAATTACGCTCTTTGGTATTTTTGAAATGTGATGATTTTATTGTATTTTATGAGAATCTATTACTTAATAATAAAGCTGAAATGAAATGAAAAATGAAAATGTTTGAATGCGCTAATCTCAGGAACTACTAGTCCGATTTGAAAAATTCTTTCAGTGTTAGATAGCCCATTTATCGAGGAAGGCTATAGGCTATTAATTATATCACGCTAAGACCAACAGGAGCGGAGCACTGCGGGTGAAACCACGGAGCACAGCTAGTCTGTAATATTACTGTAAGTACTAATAAATTCTTCTGCGTGAATACTCGAATAATGTTTAAGCCTTTTTAAGTAGATAAGATACTATTAAACTACGTCTTATAAACACGCGCTTTCGTGATAATCAACTAGACTGCGGCTTCGCTAGAATGCAATATCTATCTATCAAAATTGGTTCCGCCGTTTTGGTGTGAAAACGTAATTCTCAGAAAAACATACAAAAGTTTTATAAAGGTATGCTTTAAAGTTTTTTTCCTTCTGTTTCCAACCTTTTTCTATTTTAATTCATTAGAAATAAATTTAGCAAAATATTTAAGGTCAAGCAATTAGAGTTTAAATTATTTCGCGTTTAATTTATACAATTAATATGCTATGAAAAGAGTGTTAATTGTAGAAATGTAGGTTAAGTATTTCTTGAAAAGAAAATGCTTGGAGAAATTTATATTGAAAAGGTTTCCCTTAGCAGCAAAACACCAAAGAATTCTTTGATGTTTTTCTATGCTGTAAACTAGATGTTTTAATCGACCTTTGAACTTTCTTTTGCTGGACTGACCTAAAATCTATGAGACTATTACCAATTAAATTATGAATAAGCCTTTTTACAAAATAACCTAATATAGAGAAGAAACTACGAACTTCTAAAAAAAATGGACACTATATTTTACAGCACACTCAAAAACTTCTAACCTACAACTGATTTTTGAATTGTCTAAACAAAATAAATTGTTATGCATGTACATTTATCACGAGACAGGACATAGGATAGTTTTTATCCCGGAAATTTCACGGAAACGGTAACGTTTAAAATTCTGGCAATAGTATAAGCGGTCCCCCCCGGCTTCGCCCGTGGTACATATTTCGCAATAAAAGATAGCCTATGTTCTTTCTGAGGGTCTAAAGATTATCTGTGCCAAATTTCATCAAAATCGGTCCAGTAGTTTATGAGCCTATTCATTAAAATCAAACAAACAAAGTTTTCCTCTTTATAATATTAGTGTAGATTAATTGTATCATGATTT
Organism: Colias eurytheme; assembly: GCF_061535395.1. NCBI lineage: Eukaryota > Metazoa > Arthropoda > Insecta > Lepidoptera > Pieridae > Colias > Colias eurytheme. The sequence continues at coordinate 1,992,100 of NC_142995.1, read as the reverse complement.
ACTAGCAACCTGTCCCGGGTTCGCCTCAGTAATTTTATTTGGGGAAAGTATCTTAAGATCATACATAATAATAATAATAATAGTTTAAAAAAACTAAAAAACACGCTTTTAGTTCGGTTTTCTATAAAACGCGTGTTTTTTTATTTTTTTTTAACTATTATTTATTTTATCAAATTAGTGTATTGTCATCGGTCCTAAATAAATCTACAAAGTTTGAACGAAATCTGGCCGTTTAAAGTGGGTCAAAATCGCGCCCAAAGAAGTCGGTTTCAAACATACAAACATACAGGTGAAGCTAATATAAAGCGTGTAAAAAATACTCATCACTACATAGTATCTACTTTGACGCGGGTGAAGCCGCGGGCGGAAAGCTATAAGTCTGTGCTATAAGTAAATAATGGTGGTATTAAATCAAACAGGTGTTGCCCGGAATAAAAATAAAAACTAATCAATATTCTACCCATAGTCACAAATTATGCATGTACTACATACATTATGCAACATTATAATTATTAATAGCTGACGCAATTAATCTATACATTTCCTTAATTAAAATGCATGTGGGCTATAAATCTGGTAATACCTACCAATTTCGTATCTATTTAATTAATGTTATAAAACATATTTTAATGAAAACTTTTTAACTTTAGACCTTATGGCAAAAGCGATCTTTTATAGACAACTAGCTTTCCACCCGCAGCTTCACCCGCACAGTCAAAGAATAACCTGCATAGTTCCTGTTCCCGTGGGATTTCCGGGATAAAACCCGGGATAAAAAGTATTTCCCGGGATAAAAAGTAGCCTATGTCCTTTCTCGGATATCAAAATATCTCTATACCAAATTTCATGCAAATTGATTCAGTAGTTAAGGCGTGATTGAGTAACAGACAGACAGACAGAGTTACTTTCGCATTTATAATATTAACTTATGGATAATGTCAGGAAAAAACGTGGGAAAAAAACATAAAATATTACAGAAATGGTCGCTAATAGCACTAATAGGATATGATTAAAATATTATGAAGCCTTAAAAGATGATTTAATATCTACATTCACACAACAACCAAAACTACAACCTACAACATCATTTTGAGCGTCAAAAAACGGGATTATAATATACTAGATTTCCGCCCGCGGCTTCGCCCGCGTTTTCGAAGGAAAACCCGCATAGTTCCCGTTACCGTGGGATTTCCGGGATAAACCTATCCTATGTGTTAATCCAAGTTATCCTCTATATGTGTGCTAAATTTCATTGTAATCGGTTCAGTAGTATTTGCGTGAAAGAGTAACAAACACATCCTCACAAACTTTCGCATTTATAATATTAGTAGGATTAGTCATTTTCTCTATGTAAAATAATTAATTTCAATAGAACTTGTACGATATCCATACTAATATTATAAATGCGAAAGTAACTCTGTCTGTCTGTCTGTTACTCAATCACGCCTGAACTACTGCACCAATTTGCATGAAATTTGGTATAGAGATATTTTGATACCCGAGAAAGGACATAGGATAGGTTTTATCCCGGAAATCCTACGGGAACGGATTTTTCTCTGAAAACGCGGGCGAAGCCGCGGGCGGAAAGCTAGTATTTTATAAATTATTTTTAAAGAACACAATTTTAAACGTCATACATTAAATTATCGGGGTCTTACGTGAAGTCGTTATTCATATCAATTCCTTTAATAGATTGGAAATTATAGTTTAATTATTATAGGAAACGATAAATTTTGGTATTTATATAACTCAGTGCTCAAATTAACTATTTATCGAGTGGAAATTATTGATATCTAGCTATTAAAACTCTATTTTTCTCTTTCTTTTGTTTTGATTTGTGTGAAATGATATTAAACTGAATTTTCGATTAAAGAATGGTGCATTTACATTGGTTAATTATTATTATTAATGTTGGTTATTTCTTGTTTTCTTTTATACATTAACTAGCCGTCGGCCCGCGGCTTCGCCCGCTTTGTCGAAAACCTTATTAACCTACTTACTTAAAATACCTTTCACAGGTGTTGCTCTATCTATTAAAAACAACCGCATCAAAATCCGTTGCGTAGTTTTAAAGATTTGAGCTTACATAGGAACATAAGACAACAGAGAAAGCGACTATGTTTTATACTATGTAGCGATGATACTAACCCGGTCAAGAATCTTCTTTTAAATCATAGTTAAAATTTATTGTAATGACTGACAATTCTATTATTTTATCTATTTAGGCTAAATAATGCAACTGTGGGGCAAGCCACAAATGGAGAGAAAGCATAGACAAAAAACGCGTGGGTGTCATGTGGCTTGCTTATTAGCTATGTATGATAATAATATGATAGTAGATATCTATGGTTTTTTAAATGAAAGTAGAAGTTATTGAAACGATAGTAAAATGTCTTTTATTAGCTTTGATGTAGTTGTGAATAAGTTATTTTTCAGATAAGGTTCAAGGTTACCTGCGTAACTAATTAGTATCTAATCTGTGGCAACACATTGAAACTTGAAAATAACAGTAACCTATAGTTACTTAATATTATGTATAAAGCTGGAGAGTTTGTTTGTTTGAACGCTCTAATCTCAGAAACTACAGGTCCGATTTGAAAAATTATTTCGGTGTTAGATAGCCCATTTATCGAGGAAGGCTATAGGCTATATATCATCACGCTAAGACCAACAGGAGCGGAGCAATACGGATGAAACCGCGGAGCACAGCTAGTGTAATTATAATTTGCATATAACAACCTACATCTGTGATTGAATACTATGGATTAAATATCTCTATGTCTCAGTTCTATTTCTTTCGTAATTAAAATACTACATTAGCATTAGTAGTAAGTAGTAACTACTAAAATGTCATATTTCTAAATATTCCCCGCTATTACTCTAGATAAACAGTTTTAATCAATTAGAAAAGCCAGTAATAATTTAAACTTTACTATACTGACCTGCATAAAAGTTACGGAGCGGATATGACGTGTCTTCGAGAATTTTAATTGCATTTAAGAGCGTAGGATTTTGATCTTTTAAGAATTTTTCTTAATGAAGATGCTGTAGGTTAATGAATATTCTTATGTTTGAGATAGTTTATCATAGTGTTTTAATTTATTGATTGTATTTGAAAAAGAATCTTTCTACTTTTGTGCAGTATTGATTGTGTTTGAAATTAAAACTTTATTCACTTATTTTGTAGATGTGAATTGTTGGGAAATACTAGATTAAGCCCGCGGGTTTTGCTTGCATTGTAGTGGGATGAATAGAAGCTAATATTCTTGGGCAGACTGTAATCCATCTTTGAGCTAGATTTCAATATTCGATTGCCATGTAAGAGTGAAAGAATAATTTTAAAAGTAAGTTACGATATTGTGTTTTAACAGAAGGCAATAAAATATTTAATGGTCCAGAAAATTTTATTAATTGTTACATGATTTCTCAGTGAGATGCATTTTTGTATATCTGAATGAAGATGAATCATTCTATAGGAAATTTTTATAGCATTCTTATCTTCGAAATGCAATACTTCGATATAAAATTGGAATAGTAAGTTGGTGATTAATATATGAGTAACTGTAGTATTGCAAAAAGTTTGGAGAGCAATACAAGGAATATTTTCCAATTGTATTAATTATACAATTTTAAGGACCTTAACAATGCGTCATACCAATTCATGATATTTTGAATATTACTCAGATTGCAACATTATCTTCCTCCCTATTTCTTTGCAGTTCCAAATCACACCTTATTAATAAATACAGAGAATTCTCTGTTCATTTCAAAGTTTATGAATATTTTGGAACGTGCTCAGGGTCCCACATTATTTTCCTTCTTATTTTTTTCCAGTTTAGAAGCATGCCTTGAAAATTATCTTAACTTTAGTTACATTAAAATGTAACAGTATAAATTTTAGAGCTTACGGTAACCTTTTGTTTAGAATTGCAACATGCGGATATAGTAATTACTCAATCTATTGTGTACCTATAAACAATAGTTATAAGATTTAGATATAGTTTCGCAACTTTTGTATTGAATTAATCTAAGCAAATAAAGTCCTCTTGGCTTACTTTTTGTCACGACAGTCAAATTTTACAATAAATTCCTGTTTTTAATAAATAAAAACTTCTCGTTTTATTCTATCGTTTCTTTAGACCTTATCGTTTAGGTCATAAATAACCCAAACCATTATTTTTCCATACCCAAAAGACACGGACCCTTTGTTCAATAACTAGCGAATTTGCACTAATTCGTGTTTTGAGGTCTGTCCATCCGTCCTGCTAGTCGCTATGTAGGGCAGTTGCAATTGTTGCAACTGCAGTGTGAAACATACGGACGGATAATGTGATTGTAATCGTTTGTTTTGTTTGGCTTTAGTGTATTGTCACAGTATTACCATTATTTCCTACAGTAGTGCGACGAATGTACTTGTGCAGAGAAACGGAGGGGAACTGGCGGGGGTCGGGCGACGCGGGCCGCGTAAAGCAAACACGCTTAGTTTGCTTTACCTAGCGCGAAAGGATGACGCAGTCGTATTTTTTGTGTAATAATTTTATTATACATAGGTACTTACATATTCTATTATGGCGCGCACAAACTGTTCGGTTTACGGATGTAAATCTACATTGAAATCCCAGAAGGAAACAATATTTCAGAAAGATTGTATTAATTGTATCTGTTGAATTAAAATCAAAGCTATGTATATAATTATGTTGTCCTCATTATTTTCTAATCAGATTGTACATCCCAATGCGAATGCACTACTTAGTTAAATGTTATAATATACAATTAAGAACATCCAAAAATAAAATGTCCACGTAAATAATATTTAGCAGTGCAATATCTGTAATTATATATTTATGAACAAATAATTACATCAGATTTAATAATCGCAATTATTTTGAATGTACATATGAATAAAGATTTCATCATAATATTAATAATCACAATTGTTTTATTTCCCATTTGTTGCAACCCTAGCGTATTTTCGTGTGGCAGCGTCATTACCTACGCTGGCGGCGGCATCGCGCGACATCAAAGGCGATTCCTTACTGTAGGAAATAATGGTAATACTGTGGTATTGTTTTATGTAAGCAGAGCGAATATTGTGCGATAATGATAAGTGATCCGTTGATGAATATTGCAATAATGCATTCTTTATTTTCAATTCTGCTTCGTCTAATCTATTTCGGATAATTTAAATAAGATTTTTTTCAGCGTAGGAACATTAGTTTTCTGTTAATATTTCGATATTATTATACTGAACCTTTTTCTGTGGTTTCGACTATCTTTCAACAATTTGTGCGTATAAAGCTGTATTTAAACTATTACAACTAAAACATCAACACGACAACATGGGTGTTCTTATTTCTAAAGCATACATATTTTAATTGTACTGATGCATTATTGCAAAAGTACCGTACATTAGCCATAGAATATGTGTTCAACAACAAATATCACATAACTGTGAGAACCATAAACGATTAGACGGAACGGAAATGTCACTTTGTTCAGTAAAACGGCAACCGAGCGTCAAAGAAACCCGTATTTGATTTGAGATAAAACGTTTAGACACTTATTTGATTTCGAATTTCCTGCAACACCTCAGACAAAAGTGGGGTTATCTGAAGATTTCCAGGTATTTATCTCTATTGCGTGAAGGTTATTTAATGTTTAAGGGTTTTTGTGGTACTTGGAATTACTTTGTGTCATGTCCCGTTCCAAGTAGGTTCAGAGATTAGTTTTGCATGGTGGTCAAAATTCTCTCATATGCGAATTATTGTTTGTTATTTACTTACATTAGTTATTTTATGGTACCTATAATCTATACCCCAAATAATTAAAGTGTCCTCTTCCTTACAGGACACACCAAACTACGGAATCAGAAATGCATTGATAATAAATTCCAAAAAGTATATTAAATTAATTTAATTTTGTTACAAAGGCGCGTTCGCGCTCCTATTTCTCTCCCGTATATTCCAATAAAGTGAAACGATTAGGCGTATAATACCTGCGAAGCGACATGACCTTACTGTAATAATATTTAGTGTTATATCGATTGTAGAAAATTGAATCATGCATACCTAGTATGTTGTAAATGTTTTACGATTATTGATTTCGCTTTTAGCATATAAATCGTACTATTTGTGTGTACCTATGAATTTAAATTGATATAGAAATGTTAAACTGTAAACAATCACTTTCTTTTCTAAACAATATTATTTCAATCCGATACTATGGTAACATTATTAAACAAGCTTTTAGTGTAAAATATCCCATTTCAACCATAAATTCGCATTGTCTATTGGCATTCCATGGGCCATGAATAAAAAAACAATTTTATAGTCAACACGTTTCATAAAAATATTATCTTTCTTAACATTTTAGCACAGCCAGACATTTTAAAAGCACATCAACGCATACTAACATAAATAGCGTATACTATTTTGATATCTAATATACAAGAATACGGCATATTATCCCTTGAATAAATTTAACTTATATTTCAGTATAGAGACACGTTTTTATTAAATTAACGTGTTGCATTGTGACCCCATTCTAAACATATTTAGGATATTGTTTAAATTTAAACTCTAAGTTAATGCAGTAGAGTTGAAGTTTCTAGTTATCCTTTTGGTAAGTAATTAGCAAATACGAAATATTGTTATTGCAGATGTGTTTTAAAGAATAAGATGTAGCTAATTATATACTTGCACTAATAAATTAGAAAGATTTACTGTTTGTGTACATGCTACATTTCTATTTTTACTTTGTTCGTTAGTTATCCGTATCTTAAAAGTTTTAAGATAATACATTTATTTATTTACATTTAGTTATGAGAACATGGTCTTTAATATAAATAAATAAATCATTTCATAGATTTTTCTATTTTTTTTAAACTCAAACCCAAGTGTTCTCGAATTTATAAAAGTCAATGCACGTTTTAATTTTTGAAAAGTATAAAAATGTAAGATACATTATTCGATCTGTATCGCGAAGAACTTTACTTGATGGACTCTTGCTTGAGACGTGCCGATAGATTCGCAAAAGTCTTCAAATTCTGTAACTATTTTAAAAAGGAAAACTGTGCTAATTCAAGTTTATAATATTTAGTATTTACCAGTGTTTATTGTGCCAACTTGTCTTTAACACAATTAATAAGAGAACTGCACGATCGCCTCTACGCATTTTTCTGTTCCCCCTTCCCTGAAAAATGGGACAAACCTCCAAAAAGGTCCCATAATTGTTTGAACACCGTTATTATTTTTATAATCACCAGGAAGCAATAATCTCTAGATAGACCTGTTGTTATTTATCTTTTTGGCCACGGAAGTGATTTTGCGGACGTGCAAAAATAATTAATTTAGGAACAATACGCGAATCGTGATCGAGAATAAAAAAAACACGGACGTGTTATTGATTTTAATTTTTTTGAATGCACCATCATAAAAAAGTGACATTTTTTTATTATTTTTGTTGCAGCTATGTTTGGTGCGCGATTTTTTAAGCTTGAAATTTAATACACAAAGACATATGATAAGTCAGAAATTATACAGATAATAAATTAAATATAGATTCAACTTATTGTTGGTTATTTTAAGCAGTTTATTTATTTAGTAAGTGGTTTACAATATATTTAAATAATAATATTACTGAACATTAATTACTTGTTTATGTATGATGGCGACATTAGACCATTTAAGTATCAATAAGAATTTCTTGGACAGTCATAAAAGATCTCACTTCTGGAATATTAAAAAGCACTTAAAGCGCGTTATTCTAGAATAATCTATGCTAAGATAAAGGTAATGTAAAGTAAATGATCCACCATTACATGAGATAAGGTAATGCCTTACTGGGAATGTCATGTGATTTCTGAGGACTCGCTTTTTTAAGTGTGTTTTGTTTTAAGAACTTTATATTTATTCATTCAACCGTGCATACAAAGTAGACTTATTTCTCAGCTGTACTTTTACTATATTATGGTACTGTCAATTGACTATTTGATATAACTGTATATTGTGTTGGAATAATGAAATTTTACGCAACATTCCACAAATAGGCAGGTGAATAAAATACTATTATTACCGTACTAAATACTACAATTAAGGTATTTTACAGAGCGAATAGGATATTATAAGATAGATACACTTTTTTATTAATTATTCTACTATAAAGCCGCGGCCTCACATTGGATTCAACTTTGCGTCCAATATTGGCTATAATTTGAAATGATCAAACTACTGCACTATACATTGGCTTCAATGTCAACTTTGTAACCAATCAATGGAAACAGACTAGCTCATTGGGCCAGTCCCAACTGTGGTAGCAGAGAAGCGAAGACGATGGACGATAATTTAATTGCACTAGCGGCTTACGCGTACAGACTAGGTACATATGATTATTACTAGCATTAGATAAGTAATCAACGAAAGAAAAGGCGATGGTGGATGATAAAAATAAAAAATGCACACTTAAGGCGACTGACAGAGACGATATGTGTGGCGCGAGCGCGGCGTTGTGTCCAAGATGCCCCCGCGCACTCCCCTTTCACTCCCCTCTCCTTTGAACGTGTATCGAAAACCGACACTGAGCGCGTTAGTATTGGGCATTGGACAGTGATTGGACGCAATGTCTACATTGTGTCAAAGTACTGATACATACATTGGTGCATTGGGCGCAAAACGTTACGTTGGTGCAAATATCTCCAATGTGTGGCCGCGGCATAAAACCAAACGCACAAACGAAAAAACAAAAGTAGGTATATAAAGAAGAACATAGCCCGATAATGTTCATGAGAATGTTTTCCTAGTTAACTATTAACTGGAAGGTTCATAATACATGTTTGTTAATAAACGTTAAATGTCAAACGAGAGGTTCACAAAAATGGCAACATGTGCAATTTAACAAATGCTATTTGTACACGATTCGACACGATTTGGGTCATAATAGCAATCAACATTGCCACATCTAGGATATACTTTTTACTTTATTTTGAAGAAAGCTCAAATAGTTGCGTCGCAAATTCCTATAGAAAGATGGACAGACACAAATGTTCAGAGATGGATGTTTTTTCGTCTGTTTAAACGTATTGGAAATCAACAGATATACTTACAGACAGACTGACAAAATTACTGCTTGAAGAACTGAGAGAACGGTAGGTAATGTACCTACATTGAAAGACTCTGATCCCCCTTTTTGAAGAAAAAACAATATATTATATCCGTTGTGGCGAAAAGACAAACAAACACACTTTCGTAATAATATATTAGTAAGAATACAGGGAAGCGAATAAAATAACAAATGATACAATTAATGAAATCCAATAAAATGACTATTTCTGTAACTTTATTAACGTGAATAAAATTAAATACTTAGGTACTAATGAAAGGACCCAGACTGACCTCTGGACTATCAACTTATGTAATTACAAGACATTTAGCTATCTGAGTTTGTTACATAACTTATCCGATTTATGTGTCTCTTAATAGCTTAATTCATAAAAAAATTACATTATTTTTACGCTTTTATGTCATGTTTAAGTAATTTTTGAGAAATATATTGCACTTGGCCAGCGTGGACCGTGGTGGATCATGGCCTGAACCTCAAAGGAGGCTTGTGGCCCAGCAGTGGGAACGTATATGGGCTTGATATCAAAATCTCAAAGGAATAAAGAGAGATGTCACAAAGTTTACGACTTTGTGAAGACATTTGAATGTCTGTGCGCCTATCTGCGGCTGAACATTTATGGATGAAATTACATGCATTTGCAACATACAAAAATGTAAATTATACATATTGCTATTAAAAGCTATACAATTTCTTTGCTAAATATAGGTTTAAGAAATTCAAACAAAATACGGAAGTAAATCTGTTTGTTTGTTACATGTTAACGGCTAAAATAATGAGCTAAATGTTTTGTAATGTGATAGACTAGTTTAGCAAGTAGTTACTTTGTAATTGAACTAAGTAATAGCATGTGATATTTATATGTACATTAGCGACCCGCCCCGGCTTCGCACGGGTGCAATGCTGATACTAAATACACTACAGAAAAATTGTGAACGTTGTATAGGTATAAAAATATAGCGGCCCGCTCCGGCCTCCGGCATCGCACGGGTATAAAATACATAGCCGGGCGGCCGCAAACGCTACGTCCTGCAATTTTTAAATCTGTAATATCTTCGAAAATATTCACTTAAATCATACGGTGTAAAGGGCCATATAGATCTATATTAAATGAACAATGTATCCATGGTATTTAATTGGTTAAGGATTAATGCTGTATTGGTTAAAATCGCTTCGAAAATTAGCCATTATTTGTCGTAAAAAGTAAATGACAAAAAAAGTTATTGTGGGTTATCCATAAGAGATAGACATATACCATCGCGGACTTTTCTGTAGACCTTTTCAATGTGTATAATACTTAGTACATAATTTTGATAAAACTCGTAGGGTTCAGCCTGCGTTTGCAATGTAAGCGGAATAAATGTAATTTTTTACGACATCACATTAGAAACCTCAAAAATAACAGTACTTCTCCACTACTTAATGGATCTTATTATACATATAAACCTTCCTCTTGAATCATTCTATCTATTAAAAAAAACCGCATCAAAATCCGTTGCGTAGTTTCAAAGATTTAAGCGTACAAAGGGACATAGGGACATAGGGACATAGGGACAGGGAAAGCGACTTTGTTTTATACTATGTAGTGATATTCAAGTTAATAAGGAACTAAATGTACGGAGCTTTTACTTTTTTTTGGTAGAGTTTAATTTGATGACTTTGATTTATCTATTATCTTCTCTATATACCAACATAAAACATTATCTATTCTATCTTCCTATATGAAATGAAATCGTATTAGTAACCACTTATAACTCAAGAACGGCTGAACCGATATTGCAGGAGTTTTGTGGGTGTCATCATAGTTGGTAATAACAAAGAGAATACATACTTTACTACTAAGAACTTGGATGCTTGTTATTTATCGCATAAACTACAATGTATATTGAAAATCGACATAAAATATAATTCATCACTTTCAACTTTCCGATCATTATGAAGTACTTGACATATTCCAAGTTTCCATTGATGGCGGAAGATGACCATAAAATAGTTTTGAATCAACTTTTGAATAGACATTGTATATTTAATATTAAGTGAAATTATTTATTCACAAGAATATAAATGTATAACAAGTATGTATACAAGAAGTACCCATGTCTTAGTTCGGGAGTTGATATGTTGCAATTTTGTATATAATTATTAATTACTAATTAGATAATGCATTTTTTTTATTTTAATTAGTATCTGAGCGCATTGCCTTCAGCGAAACAGCTTTATATTAAAACGTTCGTAGAATTTATTACTATGTAACCAGACCTAAGAACCTTATTTTCATTCATAAGTAGCGTTTCAAAGCACTTTTTAATAGATACTAATGCGCCTTAAACCAAACGTAGTAGGTATATAACAAAGGGAAAACTTAATTTTTTTAAAGATTTCCCCTAAAAAGATGTTATTTTTACATTCAAGCGGAAACATATTTCTTTATCCATATATACTATTGTCTATTACGTACATAATATACATGTATTTATTTATATAGATTACAGATAGAGCTATCTACACGGTCATAATCGGGGAAATACGAATGACATTGATCTTGATATTGTACCGTCGAAGTCAAGATACTACCAGATAAGCCTATCTAACAGTTGATATTCTTTATTTTATTGTGTAATATTCAATAGATATTTTTGACATTCACATAAATAGGAAATGTAGGTGTGAAAAGAAAGTTAATGTTGCAAGAAATATTAGATTAGATTCGAAGTAGAAATCACGTTTTTTGAATAAAGAAGTATAATACTATATATTCTACTAATGTACAGCCAAACAAATGTATATGGTTCATATTTAAAAGATATTAATACAGAAAGTCAATAAGTAATTTAACAATTACCTTCTATTAAGAAAAATATTTGTTTATTAGTTTTGTATATTTAATGTCAAGTCGTCCATCAACCAAATTAAATTCAAGAAATTTCTTCTCCAAACAAAGTCCTAAAGGTTCTGCTCGATTAGCAAAAGGTGCATAAAATAAACAGAAAATGCAAACACGCATGTATGCACGACTGTACCGTAACGTCGTCAGGTGTCAGCGTTATGTCAACAATGTCAAAAGTGTCAACAATGTCAACCGTGACGACCACCCACGGTGTCAGCGATGTCGGGGTCATTTCTATGACTATGTGGTTATATTAAAATACTGTTAAATAAATTTAGATGGACAGTTTATGTGGTGTCGAGTTTCAAGCGTGTACAGTGAAGTAGAGAATCGGTTTTATATTGTTTTAAGATTAGGTGTTAGATTTTTATATCCTAATAAAAATGGAAATAATCTATCGTTTATATTCTGTTCTGAACTTAAACTTAAAGTCTAAATAGTATCTACTGAACAAACACAATTTTATTGTGGCACCTATTCTATTAAATTGCTTATTATCACAAAGTCAAAATTCAACAACCATATAATATATATTATGTACTAGCGACCCGCCCCGGCTTCGCACGGGTGCAATGCTGATACTAAATACACTACAGAAAAACTTTTAACGTTGTATATAAAAACAGCGGCCCAGCCGGCCGGTACCGCGACAAACGGTACGTCCCGCAATTTTTAAATCTGTAATATCTTCGAAAATATTCTCTTAAATCATACGGTGTAAAGGGCCATATAGATCTATATTAAATGAACAATGTATTCAAGGTATTTAATTGGTTAAGGATTAATGCTGTATTGGTTAAAATCGCTTCGAAAATTAGCCATTATTTGTCGTAAAAAGTAAATGACAAAAAAAAGTTATTGTGGGTTATCCATAAGAGATAGACATATGCCATCGCGGACTTTTCTGTAGACCTTTTCAATGTGTACAATACTTAGTACATTATTTTGATAAAACTCGTAGGGTTCAGCCTGCGTTTGCAATGTAAGCGGAAAAAATGTAATGTATTTACGACATAACATTAGAAACCTCAAAAATAACAGTACTTCTCCACTATTTAATGGATGTTATTATACATATAAACCTTTCTCTTGAATCACTCTATCTATTAAAAAAAACCGCATCAAAATCCGTTGCGTAGTTTCAAAGATTTAAGCGTACAAAGGGACATAGGGAAATAGGGACAGAGAATGCGACTTTGTTTTATACTATGTAGTGATGATGATAATGTATACCTAATTTAAACTTGTTAACATTTACACTTATGAAAGCTTTGATACAGGTACCTACGCATATGCATATCACCAAAAGTTTACAATTAAATACAAGTACCTACCTATTAATACAAAAAAATAGTTTGCTTCATTCATATACCACATTAATACCGTTCGCGTTATAATAAGACAGCAAACATTTATGTCCACAGTCCAGTTGTGATCATTTCGGGAGCCACAGTTTTCGAGGTACAAACTGACACACAAACTGACCACACGCATTGTGTAACTGATACATGAATTGTTATATCTAATTAAATACACTCTTTTGTAATGGATACTTCTGTTAATAGACTGTAATATTGTGTTACATTATTAGTAGACGTATCATTGTTCAAATTTTATGGTCTTGTGAAAATACGTATCGAATTTTTAAATCTGATGTAGGTTATAGATTAGTTATGGGTAAAAAATAACAGTAATATTCGTTTGCTTGTAAAAACTAAAGGAAAATAGAAAAAAATGCTGTACAATTTCTACGGCAACATCTTAAAATCAATGATATTTCACTGAGTAATGCGTTTCGTGGCATACAAATATTTAAGTTATTACCATTTATTTCATCTTCAATGTAAATTATTTTTAATGTGTCCATAGAAACAGTATTTTCATTTTATTTAATTTCATGTCATTATGTACGATACCAGCGAAACCGCCGACAAAAACACTATTGAGTCTATTATAATATTTAATATACATATATCTAAACTATAGTAATGAAATCCAAAAACCACAAACCAATGGTAACCAAATACCACAAATTGTGGTCTGACCTGCTACTAATTTAGTTATACCCTATTGTGTTACGAACCTGTCCTTTGTTTTGATTAGAATTAACGTTAGAAACATAAATCTAGTTCAATTTTTAATTTTAAATAACAATAGCTAAAAAATGTGTAAGAATAATATATGAAGAAATTTAAAACTCATACCATACCTAATGATAATGGAAACGGTGTAATAATACAAACAGTCCCTTAAAAATTATCTACGTAACTTGATTGATTTCTCATGGTGTATAATTTTCCACAACAATAAGAATATCTCAAACATTCGTTTATTCAAGTTTCAACTATGTACAGTTTTTTTTATTAATGAATATATATTTAAGGAATATAAAATGAACATAAGCGCGGGAACATTCACGACAATAATATGTGAAACGTGATCACACACAAAAATTAGGGCCAGCGTAATTATCAGCTCTAATTAGGCGCCAGGCGCTCTAGCCAATTAAGTATGCGTTGAACTTGGTCAAAACTATAATAATGTGCTCTTAATTGCTTCATCAATTTCAAATATAGCTCATTATGTAATTAATTAATAGGATCATCTATTAATGCGCTTTTTAAAGTGATTTTAAATGTCCAAGTAGTTTAAATGCCAATAAATCTTAAGTTTACCTACTACTGTTCTATTTTGATGTTTAGAGATTTGTTTAGTTCTAAAAATTGTAATTGCACCTATATTTGTTGATAAAATTACTGCAAAATTTACGAATTCGTTAAAGGTTCTTAAATATTCTATGGTACTATAACCTTATTTAATAATAGCTCAAATTATTGATGCTGCATCAAAGTATAAAAAAATCGATTTCGAAAAATGTCCAGGTTCTACAATTCTTTTGCTCTCCATTAGTCCAATTAATAAGAACGTTTTGTATATTTATAAGTCTAACACTAATACATAATATTGTAACTTACCCAATAATAATATAGGGAGATCGATAAGCAAATGCCACAAGAGATTGTGTCGGGCCTGCATCTCCACGGGGGCTGGTCGTTGGTCGGCTACCGTCTGGAAATAAAACAGATAATAAATACTCTGGCTATCAACTAGTACTAAACAATTTTATTTTAGGAAGTAGGGTTTTATGGAATTTAGACAATTTTATGAATGTATTCAAGGATATATTTTTATAATATTTTAAAGAACACGAATACTTGAAAAAGACGCATCTTTTGGACGCAGTTTTTTTCCTAAAGATGGTTAAATCTCATACATTATTTAACTATAGATGATCGATGCTATTACCTAACTATTTTAATTATCCGTATTACTAACTACTGCGTGACCGAGTCGAATAAGATCTTGATTCTGAAGGAAAATTGACCAAATAGTAAATACAAATAATTTGGAAAATCCAAAAGTGCACGCCTCATAATTTTTTTTTAATAAATATTTATTAATTATTATTTTTGTTTATTTAATAACAATTAAACCACATCGAATCAGACCCTGAAAAATGAAAGGGTTCTATTCCTGAGCATACTCAAGCGTAAGAGAAAAAAAAAGACTCGATTAGTAAAGTATTTCGGTCGTTATCGTGTTAACAAGAATAAAACCGGCCAAGTGCGAGTCGGGCTCGCGCACAAAGGGTTCCGTAGCAGCAAATATAATAAATTACAGTTAAATCAACCTATCTCAAAAACTATAAGAGATACTTTGATCAAACCAAAAATCGTTGAAAGAGTTAATTAGCATGCATCACCTCTATTTTTTTTAGAATTTTATACCCCGTAGTTATAAAAATAGAGGGGGGGGGACATACTTTTTACGACTTTGAGAGCTGATATCTCAAAAACCGTTCACTTTAAGAAAAATGTTTTTTAGAAAACTTTATATCATTTTAAAAGACCTTTCCATTGATACCCCACACGGGTATGTACATCGAAAAAAAAAATTTCATCCCTCAGTTACATGTATGGGGGGCCCCACCCCCAATTCTTTTTTTTACTATTTAGTGTCATATTTTTGTAGCGGTTCATACAACACATATTCCCATCAAATTTCATCACTGTAGTACTTATAGTTTCCGAGTAAATCGGCTGTGACAGACGGACAGACGGACAGACGGACAGACGGACATGACGAAACTATAAGGGTTCCGTTTTTGCCATTTTGGCTACGGAACCCTAAAAAGGATCCGCACATACAGACACACGGACGTCCAAGACAGAACTTTTTTAAACTGTTTTTTAACTAGTTTAAATAACAAAAATGACATCAAAAATATCATGAACGTTAAAAATAGTGTTTTTTCTTAATATGTGTGTGTATGTATTATCTTACAAGTGCAATGTATGATACATAAAGACATTTTAAGTTTGAAAAATCAGATGTTTTGCGCGAAGTGACAGTAGTACCCACCTCAACGCTTCGCTTATGAGGCGTGCAATAATATTAAAAAATAAATTTAAATTATACTGTGAGTATAATTTAAGTTTTAAACTGAGTGCTGGGGTCTGATAAGAGCAGTCAAGATATTCTTAAAAGGAAGGTGTGATTTGTCAAATTCTTGTTTTCCATGATTCATGCCCGTAAAATTTATGTGACTGATTTATTTTCGTCCTGGCGATATATCTATGCGTTTTGCTGCAACTAACATAGATTTCTACTGACCTATAAACTAAGATTATTTTGTTTTAGGGATTAGTGAATTGTGTAATTTTAAGTACGAATTAGTTAACTACAAAAGGTTTTTATATTTTGTAACATTCATAATCCCATTAGTGTTGTAAACATTAATAGATTTGGACATCGGATGGATCAAAATGCTTCGCTTGTCCCATCGTGTTTTCAACAGCAGTGTCCTTTTGTTAGATACAAGTTTAATAAAATCAAAGTCAAGAAGTATTAAGAGGAAAGTCGTGTTGATCTGTTGACCGAATTTTATTTATTTTTAACAGATATTCTCAATACGAATTAGAAGTTTCGTAGAGCATTCGTTCTTCCGTTCCTTGAACGTTTTTAGGAATGTCGTCCACACAAGAACTAACAAATATTTTGTTTCCAAATTAGTTTTTTTTTTTTGTATTCTTATTGCACGCCTCATAAGCGAAGCGTTGAGGTGGGTACTACTGTCACTTCGCGCAAAACATCTGATTTTTCAAACTTAAAATGTCTTTATGTATCATACATTGCACTTGTAAGATAATACATACACACACATATTAAGAAAAAACACTATTTTTAACGTTCATGATATTTTTGATGTCATTTTTGTTATTTAAACTAGTTAAAAAACAGTTTAAAAAAGTTCTGTCTTGGACGTCCGTGTGTCTGTATGTGCGGATCCTTTTTCTTGTTAACACGATAGCGACCGAAATACTTTACTAATCGAGTCTTTTTTTTTCTCTTACGCTTGAGTATGCTCAGGAATAGAACCCTTTCATTTTTCAGGGTCTGATTCGATGTGGTTTAATTGTTATTAAATAAACAAAAATAATAATTAATAAATATTTATTAAAAAAAATTATGAGGCGTGCACTTTTGGATTTTCCAAATTATTTATAATTGTTTCAGAAGTAAATATTAAATAACATACAGTGGGTTTTACGTTCAGTAATAGTCTCTATCATATTATCCTATCATACTACCCTATCCTACTACATATTACAAACGTGAAAATTTTTGAGAATTAATGTTTATTACTTTTACACGCAATGTCGTTAATCGGTATATAGAATTTTCTACTAACACATTGCACATTACAGTCATAATTAGCGTCTATGGTTTGAATCTTGGTGCCTGTAACTATTTAACAAAATATACAAGAACAGAAATCACATCCAATCCCAAAGGAACACAATTAGCACGTAACACATCAACACATCAAGTCTATTTGAGGCGCAATAAAACCGCATCTAATACTTGTTACGACCCCACCGTTGCAATTGTATTACGTAACATTTGCTTATGTCATCTGTGATTTGGGAAATAATACACATAGCACATTTAATAGTACTATTTTGTATGTGCGTATAATAAGGTGGTATAAATTGTTTTTATAATGAATTGCTTTTCAAAATGATTGGAAGTAATTGTTGTATAAGGAGCTTTGGGCAAATATTAAAGCCCAGAAATTGTAAATTCAGTATGCTTATTATATTCAGTAAGTATCGCGTATCTATGAAATATTATGATCTTGGATAAAATTACAATGTCACAGTACCTACTCCGGAAGTCTGAAAAGATTTACATGTTGCACGGAAATAACAATCAGTCGTCAAAACGTATGATTCCTATCTCCAATTGGTTTGTTTATGCAGTTCATTTGTTTATATAATTTAAAATTTTATGACGTTGTGTATGATGTCTTGTTGCCAACAATAGTTAAATGAATAAGTGTAAGCAACGTAACTCACGGCGCAGTTGTTATCACTTTGGATTTTGTCGAGTGTCTTTGCGTGTAAGTCTGGAGGAAAATATAAGTGCTCTTGCGTAGACATTCCGAATTTATAGACTACTAGCGGTCCGCCCCGGCTTCGCCCGTGGTACATATTTACGTTTTCTCTACATAAAAACCATCCTCGTACTTCAAGGAATATAATAAAATAGGAATTATCGAAATCGGTTCAGCCGTTCTCGAGTTATGCGCTTACCAACACATTTTGCGATTCATTTTTATATATAAGAAAGATTATAGTGAAATTAAACACACGCCTGATAAAATTATTAGATTAAGTGTAGCATGTTCTGAAAGGTAGATAAAAAAGTGTCACCACTTTTTACTAATATACTTAATGAAAACTTTGCATTAGACACTTTCATAGCTTTTGGAAAAAAATCAGTTTTTACTTTTTAGTGATTTATTTCAGTACTCTCCTTTTACAAGATTATATTTGTATAACATGATAAACATAACTTGAATCATGATGGGGTGATTGTAGGTAGAAATCGATAATCCAATAAATATTCAAAGTCACATCGTATTCGACACAGGAATTTAGGACATAAGAGAGACGAGTCTAGAGCCTACGATAGTCCGTCTGTCTACAATTTACATAAGAATGCACCTGTACTTGACAAACGTTTGGTCTAACATGGCCGTAAAGGTTATAGTACTTATAGTTATTATTGCTTGATGAAGTTGAAAATTTACTAACAAAACGAAATTTATGTCCTCTGAAATTAAAAGGGTACGTTTTAAAATAAAAGTACAGTTAAGTATGTATTTTTTTCGAGTTTCGTATTTTTGTATGTATGTAAAGATATTTTATATGCACCCATTTTTGATAACATTGATATCAGTCTTATTTGCGATACAAAGTTCTATTTCATACCCTTATAAAGTTTGCGAAAATAATTTGAAAATATACACTACTACTACTATATTTTATTTGTACTAAATTCATTTCGGGACTATATTCTCTATCCTATATCTCGTG
Organism: Colias eurytheme; assembly: GCF_061535395.1. Lineage (NCBI taxonomy): Eukaryota > Metazoa > Arthropoda > Insecta > Lepidoptera > Pieridae > Colias > Colias eurytheme. The sequence continues at coordinate 1,972,657 of NC_142995.1, read as the reverse complement.
TAATCTCTAACTCTTATAAAAGGAAAATCTATTTGCACCAACACGGCCCAGCGTTGCCCAAACATTGGCGCTATCTAGCCAACAACCGATTAATATTAACGACGAATGAAATCCGCTTTGGCGATACCTGCGCCTGCGCCTCAATCATTGTCACTAACCCGTTCCAGGCGATATATCAGGTGTTTGCAAGAATTAAACGTTATTAATTCCTTGACGTATTGCTGGCCATTAATTCTGAGATTAATGGCAGGTTTGGCTAGAAATGCTAGAGATAGAGATTTATTTATCTTGTAAATCATAGTATATAAGTGCTTACAAAGTATGAAGCGTAAGCGTAATTTTATTAATTTAATCTACGGTTTTCAAGATTTAATTGAGGTATTTTGTATTTGTTCTTTAATAAATTATCGCTCTGATGCAGTAAAAACTTATTTCTGAAATGATGACATTTGCCTCAAGGGATCTCACTTCAACTAACACAACTTTTGATTTTAAAATTGCAATCTGTCTATGATTCCTAAAATAACTGGTAGCTTTGACCAATTGCAAATGCATAGAAAAACTTCCATAATTTTCTCATACGATTATTCAGGAACTTTTCATCATTACTGACAATTTGTAATCAATACCAATTACCAATATATTATAGAAATTTCGAGATTTGGCGCCAAATTCTCTACAAGATTATAATTAAAGTGTACCAAATTTCTAATCACTGCCCCATTTAAGCTATCTATTTCGAGCGATCGACAAAAGCGCATAAGCGCGCAATTAGTAACGTCAGAATGTCAGTTTGACAGATAACCTAAAAAGGTTTGACAGCCCGCCATATTCGCGAAGCGCATTGTTATTCCCTATGCGATGTGAGGACGTCTATAGATTTTAATGTAATCTATGCGATCTAGGGGTATTGTTAGGTTATTTAGAGGTATAGTGTAACAGTATATTACACCGTTAACCTACTATGGGTGCATTATCATGGAAATTAAAGGGTTACTTTGCGAATATTAAGTTTTTGCACCTACTAAGTGAGCATTTGAGGACAGTTAAATTTAAAGTGGCAAATTCTGCGAACGTATTTGGTTATTAAATCGGATTGATTAGAATATTTTGCCATAAATAAAATTAAGTACCTGGGTAAATGGTCGTGATTTTTTTTAATTTGCATACCTACTTCTAAAGGCAACGAAATGTAGGTTCTTACATAGTTTGACGTTGGTAACCTATTGGTATCGCTATATTATAGGTACGTGCTGCCAATTTTGGTACACCGCGACCGTGACTAATATCCTATGTTCTATGATGGTATCCAAACTCTTTTTTATTGTTTAAATTGTCTTATCATCAAATAAAAAGTTTACTTCAATGTGACATTAGTTATTCTAATAGCATTCCATTGGAACAATTAATGTAATGGCTTTTTGGAACACCAATCATATTATTTCTATTATTATGCACACATCTTTTACAAGTCTATAAAAAAGTTCGTTTTAATTGTTTTAATCAGTAATTGTTTCACAAATGTCACCTTCTTCAAATGGTTTTCTTTTCTAATACCTGACCACAGACAACATATAAAATTGTTCCAATTTTGATAGCAATAAACATTTTATTCAATTAACCAAACGTTAAGTCATAATGAGTCAAAAGTTTACAATCAGTAGCTAGCAGCAGTTAATTATTATATCATTATGTTACGTCAAAATAATTAATGATCGTTTGAACCGATCTTTCGGTGAACATGTGTTAGAGATAATAAAATTACGTAAGCAATGAACTGTAACTTTTATGATGCAGATGCTAATTAAATTGAATTAGGGTTCATCATTGGTTCGAAACTTGGATTAAGTAATGTCTTACACTAGCTACACTATTACTACTACACTATTAATTATTATACAATAGATACTCTAGTGTTGTAAATCTGGTTGTAATATTTACTTAGTTTCTAGTATTTTAAAACTTCTGAGTTATATGTAAGTTAACTTATACCTACTATTAGGAAAAAATTGAAAATATGAGACAACAAGAATGTTTTTTTATTACAGATTTTAATGTTTAGACTTTAGAGAGACTTATTATTTTTCATAGCAAGTAGGAACTATTTAGTAAAATACGATAGCATCGAAGGACATTGCATTTAAGTATGTAATCTTCAATCAACGTCTCAATTCATGACCTCAATAGATTTAAATGATTGAAATTTTCCTTTAAAGATACTGAATTCTGCATGATTTATCGTTAAGCTTTTGAAAGTTCGTGGTCATGTTATAAATATAGTTCTAAACAACGTGATAAGTTTTCTCTTTTCTCTTTTATAAAGGGATTAGTTGTTACGCACGACTTTCAATCAGACTTTCTTGAGAACAAAAAATAGTAGGTGTTGAAATTACGTTATTATGTTGTTAAGGCGTTTGACCAGTTTTCGGTTATCTTGTTTGTGGATGAAATATAGGCACCTACTGTGAAAGTTGAATCTGAAATACAGATAATCAATATTCCAAAATCCATCATTTAGCTAGAAGAGTAGCTTTTGGTGTTGCTTTCCCTGTTTGTTGCTCCAAAAAATCGAAAATTAACAAATAATCATACAATGGAAAATTAATTTACATTACAAAATATTAGTTAATTTTAGATTGATTTTCCTCAAAAATTAATTAATTTATGTAACTACATATCTAATGCTGCACCTGCACTTGACCTGTATTTACGTATGCGAAAAATATTTAAATTGACACATGGCAAGGAAATCAAATGAATTCTTTCTAGGCACGTGCGCAATGCATGCTGCATGCTTTTGATGCATGCCTAGTCGTAAAAGCGTGTCTTCCTAAATAAGAATATTGAAAGAATACATCGGAGTAAAAAATAAAACCTTTTTATTGTTTCATATTTACATAAATATATAAATCTGAAATATGCCTAATTATTCGTAGAGACATTATATTGGTGGAACTAGAATATATTCTCATAAGAAGATATAGCTGTAGAAATACATACTATATAAATACATAAATGTTTTATCAATACGTAGTTTTTTATTAAAAGCGAAGATAGCATACGGAGTGCATACTTAATTTTCGTGTGTATGTCACATAAAAACATGAAATAAAATAAAACAATTTTCATATTATGTCTTTCATTACATAATAAGTAAAATTGCATACAAATCCACTAAGCTGTTTGTACACGATACTAACATATAAATATTACTTGAACTGTACTTTGTACTGACAGCAGCAACTGCTGTTTAAATAAGCTCTACTATGCCTAAGTATCACGTGAGTTCGCGAAACAGTCATGTTCTGTATCAGATATCGTGTTGTATAAACAATCCGACTATGCAGCGGTCGGATGCCATTTGTGGTACATATATTGTAAACTTGTGACGTCATAAAAACAGTAAATAGTGTGAATATGTTTTATTATAATTAAATGTAACACTATAGACGCTTAACTTTATCCAACCTTGTACAGGTTGAACAGTAAGCGGTTAGGCTTAAAAAAATTCTCATTCATAATAATATTATTTATTTTACTACGCGAACTAATAGTTAGTTGATGGTTGATAAATTTATTTTTTAAATATAGAATAAAATTGAAAAATAATTAAATTGTACAATCAATCATCTCTTATAGCCGAGTTAATTAAACGGCTAGAAACTTTTCCGGCGGTAATACCACAAAACCCGAGACCCGAGAAAGGGCACGAAATCATAATATGACACATATTATGTGTAATGCTAAGCTTGTACAAAATATACTAAAATGATGCAAACAGAATAACATTACCCTCTTTCCAAATGCGTAAAACTATGTCACTGTTATTTATCACTAAAACAAACAAATCAAAGTCAACAAAACACGCACACTTAATGCACAAAAAATGTCGTTCGAACGTAATCGCATAGAAGATGAATAATTAATCACTAAACGGTTTCTATGGAAACGCTTTTGGCGCCCTTTATCTTAAGTGGGCCCTTATGGTTATTTTTTTTTATTGATTTAAGTTTTTTTAATCTGTGGAGCAGTGAAGCAGTGTTGTTAATATATCTAATTCTTTTGTATTGTTTGATTAATATTGTTTTGTTCTGTAATGTCACACGTCGTATTTTTTCTTTGTTTAAATGTCTTGGAACATTGTTCAAGAATAAATAAAGGTTTGTGTTCAATTTCATGAGCTATTTGACAAATTTCATGCTTCAGTACTGTAATTGCTTCGATTGACTGTGTTTTCTTACTTTTATAACTAAGAGAATATTTTCTTCACTACCAGCTTAACTATTGTATTACTATGTTGATATAATATGTATAGTACATATCTCATACGATGGAGCTACGCCACAGAGTAAAAAAAGTATGACGAAAAAAAATAGACTAAAAAGTATCTTATGGCGTAACTGCTTGCATAAAGAACGGTAGGTACATATGATTATATTTTCTCTTTTTATTGCCATAATGTCTATTATACTATGAAATTGGGTTAGGTGAAGGGCTGTCATATCATTCGATAGTTTATTGCACAAGTAATTTAGGAAATCTTTCTATTATACAATTTAAATAAAACCGGCCAAGTGCGAGTCGGGCTCGCGCACAAAGGGTTCCGTAGCAGCAAATATAATAAATTACAGTTAAATCAACCTATCTCAAAAACTATAAGAGATACTTTGATCAAACCAAAAATCGTTGAAAGAGTTAATTAGCATGCATCACCTCTATTTTTTTTAGAATTTTATACCCCGTAGTTATAAAAATAGAGGGGGGGGGACATACTTTTTACGACTTTGAGAGCTGATATCTCAAAAACCGTTCACTTTAAGAAAAATGTTTTTTAGAAAACTTTATATCATTTTAAAAGACCTTTCCATTGATACCCCACACGGGTATGTACATCGAAAAAAAAAATTTCATCCCTCAGTTACATGTATGGGGGGCCCCACCCCCAATTCTTTTTTTTACTATTTAGTGTCATATTTTTGTAGCGGTTCATACAACACATATTCCCATCAAATTTCATCACTGTAGTACTTATAGTTTCCGAGTAAATCGGCTGTGACAGACGGACAGACGGACAGACGGACAGACGGACATGACGAAACTATAAGGGTTCCGTTTTTGCCATTTTGGCTACGGAACCCTAAAAAGGTCAGTCCGTTTGTTGAGAATAATGGTTTAAAAGAGCATGTACAAATTATTACAAACGTAATTATTTTTGGTAAAAGTAAGATTCTGAGTAATTTCCACAGTGATTTTGCTTTATAAATAACACAAAAAACACATAATATTAACTATAATATTATGTGTTTTTACTTTTATGTGTTATTTATAAATAAAAAAGTTTTTTTATAGGTGATTTAAGTACTAACTTAATCACCTATAAAAAACTTTTTTAAAAGAAACAAAACCGGGTTAATCTGGTAGTATAGAATTATTCATAAAGTCATATAAAATATGCGTGACTTACATAGATAAGGAATGTATTAAAATATTATATTACATTGATATGACACGTTTTTTTCTGTCATTAATCATTAAGTTTAATGACGTTGTTACATAAAGATATTAAAAAACGCGTAAACATACAGTTTGGTTATAGTACTAGCAGTACTAGTCTCACAATAATTGTTTTATTCATGCAAGCATATAAAAAAATCAATGAGTATAAGTATTTACGATATTGAAGAAAATTACGTATTAAAGAATGTTTATAGTAGAGGTTTTTAACAAAATATATACATATAAATAAATCTACACTAACATTATTTGATTGTACGAAATCAGTCCTGAAACTACTGGGCCGATTTCCAAAATTCTTTTACCTCCAAAAAGCTCCTCAGATTCCATTCATATATGTATGTTTGAATTGGAGTATAAAGCTAGTTAAACATTGTCGCAGTACCCTCAAGCTTTAGCGTTCAGTGTACACACGCCTTTATACTTTACCCTTCTGACCCTAAGTTACTTACTATATTAAGATAGCGCCTTTGAAGTCTGCACGAGATCGCAATAACATTAATTATTACTTATTTATTTGATACTAGTTGGAGCCCGTGTTGTTGTCTACATTTAGTCATGAAATGTATTCGCATTAACTACAGTTTTAACTTTTTAGGTAAAATAACTAAAATTGAACGGGTACCTTCTAGGGTAGCGCGTACCATCTTAGACCACATCTTAGCTAAACATCAGACGAGATTGTGGTCAAGCGCTTCCCTATTGTCAATTATATAAAAAAAAATGTGTGCATGTACTAGTGAATACACGTAAGAAGTGAAACTTCTTTATGACCTTATTTTTCAAAAAATAATTAACTATATGCAACTTTACAGAAATACGTCGAATCACGCGTGGTAGGGATAAGAAAAAGATGGCGCGTAACGGAAAAATGTCACGCGTAACGAAAAAATGTTACACTAAATTTTTTTCCAACCCCGATAAAGAAGTTTCCCTTCAATAACATGGTAATAAACAGATATTGAAAGAATAAAGACTAATTTATTCCATTTTGTTAGTAGGTAGGTACATTGGTCATGATCATTTTAATTGACTAAAATTTATCTTTTTAATGTACCTATAATTAAAATTGCAAAAATTTAAGCATATAATTATGAATTAGGTATGTAAGTAATTATTTATAACTGACAATTTTTTAATCAGAATTGGAATGAAATAATAAAATGTTGTTTTTGCGCACACACGCGTTAATATAACTCTTGCGCAGCTTTGAAGATCCCGGATTCTTGCATGATGGCCTAATTTTGGCAGGAAGTCAAACATATTTCAATAATTATAAGCTACTCTTCCTGTAGACTTATATTTTTATAAGGAATCAAATCGTGTAACTCAATACCTGAACCTAAAAAGCTTATTAAAGCGTGCTACCAAATTAAAAAAAAAAATATTTTAAGCATTTTTTTTATTTAAACATTAAAATTAGGTACTACGACTTTACCAAATAAAGTAAACGACATAACTGAGGCATAATGTAGCTTTTTCTGAAGTGGAAAGTGTCTGTTTGGTACAGATAAAAAATATTTCTTATACCTTTAGAAATCTAGAAAGTATTCTATAACTAGTAAGATTGGCTCTTGTTCCTGTAGATAAATCCTAGATTTAAAGCTTAGGTATAGCCGGAACCTATCAATTTACCTAACTTTGGTAATTAGCCTAATTTCTTATTATATTTAATTCCGTTATAATACCCATTGTGAATAGACATGTATTGTCCCCTGGGTAAGAGAAAGCGGAATGTCCGGATCACTGAGACTATTAAGTGCTTAGAGCCCATACAAATTAGCTGAGCCGATCGCGACATCGGATCTGGACACACCTTCAAGTTCTATTGACACTAATACTGGTGTCAAGACATTCGAAGACCTAATGGAATTTAGCAATGGGAATAGAATTTAAATTGTTTTGGTACCTACAAGGTAAATATATTTTTTATTCAAATGATTTAATTTATATTTTTTGTTATAACAAAAACATATTATTAAAAAAAGTTTATTAACAGGTGGGTACCTACTAGGACTTGAAGATCACATACATCAGATAGAACATCATTTGTATGCATTTCAATTAAGATTATTTTCCTGAACAAAGCTGCCCTAAACATATTTTATCTGCCACTGAATGACTGAAATGCATAAATTCACCGAATTTAAATCAAAAACAAATCCATATAAACATCTTCAATACCTAATTAAGTATAGATAATAATTACAGTTAAAACTTAAACCGTTAATTCCAACTGATGACAATATGATAAAAGCAAGCAATATGTAAAACCAACAACAAATCAGCAAGTTATTCGTTACGTGGGAAAGTGGAAAGGCGTAACAAATTGGCAAGCGGAGACGGGTGAAAATTTAGCACTCATTAGTCTTTGGTGTGCTTCATTATCTGTTAGGGCTTTCGCCACAGATTACAAATACATAGATTCATTCGCTTTGAAAGAAGCTTCTCTTCGAGAAAAAACTGGAAAGTTACGGTAAAATAGCGCGTATTTTTGTTTAGTTTCAAAACTCAAAACTAAAACTGAAGCTCAAAGAGATATAGGGAGAACAAAACGTAAAAATATCTATCCATTTTCCAACAACATTGATTGCTTTGGAAATTTATGAATAGACAAAACAAGGACACAACTCTGTTTCATCAACTTATGAGATGAGATTTACACTATTAATTCGCGAAGTTGTTTTGCATATAACATTTTAAACGATCCTTTTAATTACAACTGATAATAATATCATTGGTATAATTTTTGCACTCAAATCTCAATATAATTTTATACCAGCAATCAATACTTAGATACAAATTACCTTACCTCCCGATTAACACATACCATAGAGCATAGAATAACACAGACGTCCCGCCAAAAGCTGTCATAGATAAAACAAGAAATACACACTCGAACACTTAAGCCATAAATTAAGACTAATCGCTATCTAAATCAACGCAAAGTGCATGTTATTAATGTAATGCGAGAAATTACAGTAAACACGATATAATATATCCGCGATTGAGATACCGGCGGGACGAGTTCCTTTATCTATTGAGTTATAGGAAGAAATACTAGATTTAACTGCGACTTTTCTTAAAAAACTTGCTAAAACATAAACGTTAAGTGAATTCTTGTGTACTTGCTGCCCCAGCAGACTTCTTTTTCGTGTTATCGGGAACCATAAGAAGCTTCCTTCGTTAGAAAAATTAGCAGAATTAGTCGAGCTGTTGTCGATCTTTGGCCACAATGACTTGCCGAATTTGATGGAAATTAATCGAGTCATGTAATATATTTATATAACGTTTTCAGCATAGAGTTTTCAGCTATCTGACAATAAGAAATTCATAAAGATACATTAGTTTAATTTAACAGTTTTCTATTCAGTGTTCTATTCAAATTGTGTAGGTACCTACGAGTAAATGTATGAATATTGCTAAAATTAAGTTTGAAAAATCAGATGTTTTGCGCGAAGGGACAGTAGTACCCACCTCAACGCTTCGCTTATGAGGCGTGCAATATTATATGAAATAATTTTAAATAAAGTGAAATTTTTACTGAAAAGTTAACGCACACGTGGTACACAGTTTAAAGTTTAATCAACAAATTCATTAATTAACAAACGGAACTACAGATGCATTAGTCACGGATAAACAACCGGTCGAATAATTACGATAAATGCGATTTCTAATGCGTTATGCCACTTCACACGAGATGCGGTTACCTGTTACCGTCAAAATGGTTATCACACTGAAATAGATGTCAAATTAAATTGGCCCTTAGCCCAAAAATACATAGGGATTTTATTAAAAATACATTACCTATATTAAAAAAAAAATGTAGTAAGGTGCTAATTTTCGTGAATTTTTACTGCACTGTGAATACACTACAGTAAAAAATTACTCATTGCTTATAATAACATGTTCATAAATAAAAATATGTAAATTTTTACGACTCAATAATTTGATTGAAATATGCTTAGTATTAACATAATATTTTCTTGGTTGCGACAGCTCTAGCTGTAAGTGTGAAGTGACATTATTTTTTGCATGCTCTGCGCTTCAAATATATTTCTTATTAAACTGCAATAATGCAAAATTTAACATAACTGTGTTTATTAATTATTTGTTGTTAGTAATAAATTCAGTTTTTTATACACATATAATAGCCTACATACGCAGCTAGATAATAAAACATAGGTAAGTACATTACTTGTAAATTGTAATATAACAAAAGTCAGTAGATTGGCATTTATTTAACTTTATTTATTCATTTAGAAGATATAATTTTAAGTACTTACCTATCTTCTTTTTCTCTTCTTTGATCTTAATGAGATAAATTATACAGACAAAGCCATGTGCATGAACTAAGCTTAAAATCAAAACAATACAACATTTCATCATTGACATACATTTGTGACATAAACAAGACATTGATTAATTGTTTTTTTTTAAATCAAAACATTTGAATATGCTTACAAACATACAGAAGGACAAAGTGTTGGCCAATACATACAGGTATATTATAAGTAAATATTAAGTTTGAGTGAGATATAAGAGGTTAAAAACTAACACGAAAAAATATATATTTTATTTTTACCAACATGCCAAGCCATGCCATCTAGTAGGAACCAAATAGATTATTTCTCTATGTAGTATGTGTATGCCAAATTTCATTAAAATTGGTTCAGAAGATTTTACGTGAAGGAGACACAAACAAACACACAAATTTTTGCATTTATAATATTAGTTGGATATAGATAAGTCATATTGATGTACCTAGAGGTGAAAACCCTATTGTTGTTGCTATGTGTTAAACGTTTGAATCAGTGTTTAAAAATAATTACAAAACAGAATAATATAAGCGTAAAAATTCCTTTACCATTTGAGACGAAGCAATTGAAATTATTAACGCTTCTTTATAAGGGCAGGAAATAACGAATTATCATTCTTGTGTATAGAAAGGTCTGGCGCCATCTTAAGTCACATTTCTTATTTGATTTACATTGCTTGTTTTTAAAGAAACATAAGTTTCTAAAGAGAGACATAATTTTGATTCATAAAATATATTAAGATCATTAGAAAGTTTGAAAATATTTTGCTGAACTTTAATTAAAATTCCTACTAATTATAATTCTCTTAAAATTATTATGTACTAGATTTCCGCCCGCATACTTAAAAACCCGCATACTTCCCGTTCCCGTGGGATTTCCGGGATAAAAACTATCCTATGTGTTAATCCAAGTTACCCTCTATATGTGTGCTAAATTTCATTGTAATCGGTTCAGTAGTTTTTACGTGAAAGAGTAACAAACATCCATACATCCATACATCCTTACAAACTTTCGCCTTTATAATATATATTAGATATTAGATTTTGTTTGTTCATCGTACATACTTTTTAGTAAGAATAGAATGTTAATAGGTACTACATGCTTAGGTTACTTATTATAACTGTTAGTAATATGTGTTTTCGTTTCTTTGACTTATTGTGGGATACCTAGTTTGTTACTAATTGAAGAAAAAAATGATACTTTCCGCCGACTTCAAAAAACAAGGAGATTATAAATTCGACGGTATTTTTTTCTCGTTGTTTGTAACTGAAACAGATGTCAAATTGGTCCTTATCCCAAAAAGACTCGGGATATCGCTAAAAAGAAAATAAATTTTACAATTTCGCACCAGCGAATATGAATGAGTAATACAGTTACTTAATGTTTAATTCATTACAGGATTGGTTGACAGGTTTTTAACGTACATTTCCGACGGGAGACATGACTAGTTTTTGCACCAGGCTCCTTCCGTGCAAAATAGTATTGGAGGTAATTGTGTTGAAGAACTTGGCACATAATAATAAAGATGTTAATTTTATGGATTTTTTTTAATTAATTGTTCAGTAGGTACCGTATTGTAAAACCAGATTTGTTTGAACTCCGTTTAATAAAAGAAAGAGCTACCTGTAAGTGAAGAAGCATCAACAACAAATGATTTTCTGGACATTTTAATGTAATTTGATAGAAGATGAAACCAACATGAAACATAATGTTTTTGGGAAGAACACTGGAGTCTCAGTTAAAACAAATAATCCGTGACAAGACACAGAAACAATTAAACCAAAACCAGGTTCAAATTATAGCACAAACAGAAAATATTCAAGAAACATAATTATTGCAATTAAAATGATTATATTCAATTACCATAATACCGGTATTCTAAATTAATTAGAATTACAGGTAATGTCCGTCTCCCATTTCTACTTTTCTATCATTTACAGATAGCTCTAATCGTCGTTTTGCGTTATCAAATAAATGACAATTAATAGAAACCTCTCCTTATCAACCTTAAGTCACGGATAACTATTAACTAGTGGTTATGGGGTTGTCAACCTATGGTTTAAAATGTACAATTTTAAACTAAGATTAAAATTATTGAGGCAAGTTCGACAATATTATTTTTTCTTGTTTACGGATTTATCTGAATTCCTATTGGTCGTCGTGATGATATCTCGATAATGGCCTATCTAAAAAATACGTGTGGCACTCGAGGACTGCCGCGAAATAAAGCTATTGCATAAAATCGCATCGCTGTGCCGGTTGGAGTTTGGTGTTAGGGTTTTTTCGTTACGGAATTTTTACATTCGGTCGCCGCGCTCAACGTCTGCGATAAAAGCTATGCAATAGCTTAAAATGAAATAATTTTCCGGTGTAGTTAAGATTTGAACTACGGTAGGTACAAACAGGGATATCCAGGTAATCTTCTGATTACTTCTGTTCAGAATAGTTTTTCGACTTTAAATGTAGAAATCTCAACGGTATTCTCAAATTAATAGCAAAGGTTGGTAAAGTCTGCAATTTTAAGATAAACAATGTTTAATGTTAGCTATTTCGAAATGCCTAGATTGTAGTTTCTTGAATATTCATTGATAGGTTTGAATGCAGGTAAATGCCAGTAGTTTATTTGGCACGATTTTAATTTAAATAATAAATATCTTATTTGAATAATCAACCACGTTATCAATAAATATCTATCCATTGTTTCTATGAATTAATGAAAAATAGTATTCGAATTCCTTTTAAAATCAATTTCATTTAAAAGAAAAATAAACAATTTAAGATTTTGGCATCATTTTCAATCATTGATAACATTTTTACATAATATAAAACTACAATTAATATGCAATTTACTCATTTTTTCAATAGGTTAAATCCTACAAGCAGTCATACACAATAGACCGATAATTAATACAATATAATATTTCTATTACATCCAAACGTTCACAATATGCCGACAAAATGTTGATTATCCATTATTTATGTATTTACACCCACTAGCTTCCTATTACCTAAGTTTCTAGCCATTACCTGTGCCATTACTCCTACGCTTGGAGCGTGTCCTGATTGACGAGATACGCATACCAGTCCTTGAATTTACTCAAACCGTGTGTTTAAGTTTTTGGCTATATACTCACTTATATGAAGAGCAGAATTCCAGCCGCTTTGTAAAAAACTTAACAAATTACATTCTCAAAACTTTTTAGTTTTAAGCATAAATAGGGACAGAAAGACAGCGGGAAGCGAGAAGCGACTATGTCTTATATTTATAGTATGTAGTGTTAATATATTATTGAACATTTAAATAGAAATAAAGTATTATACTCAGAAAACCTGACTACGTAAACAGTTAATTGTAGTAATCCTTTACAAATATTTTTTTAGGTTTTTTATAAAATATGATGTTAAGTTTTATAAGACGCATATAGGTAAATATTAGTCTTGCCTATATGCGCCATAAAATGGGTCAATAAATAAAATTAATAAACTATTTAATTCGCATTTTTTTTAACAAATGAAAGTAGTTTATTATTTCTATTCATAAAGTCATTCAACTTCTTTTCCCAGAACAATAAAGTCAAGCTATACATTAAGTACTCATTACAATACAGCTTCCCATATAATCTCTAAACCGCCACCTCCATCACCCTAGGCAGAACCTAATCTAGATAATCCAGGACATTTTAATTTGCAACACCGTGCCAGTAGCGATGCTGTGATAACGGCATGAGACGGTCTTTGTGCTTAGCAATTAGTGTAACGGTGGTAATAGTCTGGTAATGTCACCTATGTGAATATTTGTTCTTTTGAACGTGTAAGAAAGAAATAATTTATTCATGTACCAACTTAAAACTAAAAATTACAAAATAAGGTTAAAAAAAATAATGAATAAAAATTAAAATTACTTAGATATACAGATAAATGAATAAATTAAAGACAGAGTACCTACCTTGAACTTTCCTTCACTTTTGAAAATTTAAAAAGTATAGTAGGTAAGTAGGTAGGTACATAATATGTAGTTCCTTATAAGTTAAAAAAGTAGATACCGCTACACTAACTCCTAGTGTAGCAGTAGTAGTAGTAGCAGCATTGGTAAATATAGCTTAATTTTTTTATATTTATTTAACGAAAACTTCTTGATCTGAGCATTCCTAACAGACATTAATTTGCATACGCTCATAAAACCTTAAAATTAATTTATCTTTCAGCAATACACATCATAATTCATACAAAACTATAATACAAACTACAAAGTTAAGACGCAGGTGCGCATAGATAATTGATAATTCTATAATCTGTGCTCAGACACATTGGTCTGTAATTTATGGTTAAAGCAAGATAAGTACGTTATTAGCTATTGCATACAAATCGCTGCATGTGCACTTTACACATAATAATATAGGTGTGACTATTATCTTCATTGGCAGGGCTTTAGAAAAAGCTTTTAGAAGTTTTTATATGTTTATATACTTTATATATTGTGACTTTGGCTTTATTTCTATGTTAATATTATACAGATTTGATGACTGCTTCTCCAAGGAAAAGAAAAAATGCAACATGAATATTTTCAAAGGTTGAATTTTAAGCTGCAGGGATCAATACCACTCAATACTTTCTACTGAAAAAATATTGTTTATTGTTTCTTAGTGTAATAAATAAAAATAATTTGGAAAATCCAAAAGTGCACGCCTCATAATTTTTTTTTAATAATAATTTATTAATTATTATTTTTGTTTATTTAATAACAATTAAACCACATCGAATCAGACCCTGAAAAATGAAAGGGTTCTATTCCTGAGCATACTCAAGCGTAAGAGAAAAAAAAAGACTCGATTAGTAAAGTATTTCGGTCGCTATCGTGTTAACAAGAAAAAGGATCCGCACATACAGACACACGGACGTCCAAGACAGAACTTTTTTAAACTGTTTTTTAACTAGTTTAAATAACAAAAATGACATCAAAAATATCATGAACGTTAAAAATAGTGTTTTTTCTTAATATGTGTGTGTATGTATTATCTTACAAGTGCAATGTATGATACATAAAGACATTTTAAGTTTGAAAAATCAGATGTTTTGCGCGAAGTGACAGTAGTACCCACCTCAACGCTTCGCTTATGAGGCGTGCAAAAAGTAATGCACATTTATCATTTTTATTACCTACCATCCATCTGCCATCGTAGTTGATAGGTACAAGCATTTCTTAATTTGAGACAAAAATAGATGTGTAAAATATCCAAAAATAAAATTAACACTGATATGGTTTCTTACAATGCTATAATATCTTTGATCTTTTAAACCGCTCTTTGTCTCCGGTCGTTAAAACTTGAGATCGAGATAGCGATAAGAGATTACAAAGAAATTTTTCTTTTATTCTCCAAAAGCGTTACGCACAAAATCAAGATGGCGGATGAACATTGCCTTTGAAATTTAAAAAAAGAACGTCCTTTGATGGCCATGTTTTTTTTTATTGTAAGATTATAATTAGAAAGTCGAAAAAAGTTAATTTTATTAAAATGCAGTAAGTACCTACTAATAATTAAATATATTTTTTTATATTTACCGCATGTTAAAATCATTGGTAAATCACAACCGAACGAAGTTATGAAATGAAAAATAAATTTATTTCTTCAATTTTACTCAGTTATTACTGAAACAGATCAAAGGACATGAAAATCCATTAAAAGTTATAAGATTTCTTCGTCACAGCTTAATGCTTATAAAATTATGTAATAAGTTAAAACTAGGTCAATAGGTTAGGTTTATGTTAGGGAAATTACTTAATTAACTGAAGTAGGTTATAGGTATGACTTAGTTTAAAAGAAAACAAAATTATTTTCGTTTGGGGTTGATTTTTTGTTTGTTATTTCACGGGAGAAGCCAAGTCAAAGGCTAGTTTAATAGTTAATACCTAATCAGAATCATATTCTACTAACATCTGTAGTTAGTAGTTACCATTCAGATAAAACTTTAGAAACTAAAATTCAAATTTAAATGAATTCTACTAAAATTCCCTTAGATTAAGGATTGGTCTCCGCGCGCGCGCTACGACTAGATACCGCCCCACCTAAAAACAAGAGCTCTGTGAGTGCGGCAACTCATTTCTGTAGTGTGTGTTAGGCAATTTGTAAAGACGCTAGTGTGTGTGAAGAATTGGGCTGCCAGCTACATAAATTTTACCTCATAAATGGGAAATCTGCCATCTTGGAAAGAAGTTTGAAAAATATTTTTTTTTATCCTGACCTGGCCGGGAATCGAATCCATGAACGATTTGAGTCGCATGACTCAAATCCACTTGCGACGCTACTATACTATAGTCACAAAGGTTGTTTAAAAGTAAAAAAGCGGAAATAAAAAAAATAACATATTATATGAGTCAGTTAAACATGGTTAAACAGAAATAAATTATTGTTATTATACTTTTTTATACATGTATTAGTAATAGTATTGAAAAAAAAAAGTTCAAATTATTGCTAAAAGATTTCCTCAACCACGTGTATTTTTTTGGATATACAGTACGGCAACACTGAATGGCGTCGTATTTTCGTAGAAAAAATTTTCGAAGTAAAGGAGAAATTTCGAATAATACGATACTTAGTGATGGTACGTGATCCCAGTGTCTTTCTTATTTTTTGTTGTATTATTTTTAAATATGTAGTTTTATAACACAAATAGGCATTTTACTTCAGATTTTGTTCAAAATCTTTATAAACTATCGGTTCGCCCTCTCCACACAATGCATGTGACACGACTGGCTTGGGTACGCCGAATTCGGCGTACTATTAGTTGCCGCATTTTTCAAGTACGCCGGCGGTATCTAGTCGTAGCGCGCGCGCGGAGACCAATCCTTAATCTAAGAAAATTCCTTTAAAAAATAAACGAATAAAAACGAAAGAAAAGCATTTCAACAAACCTCGGTTACCATGGCAACGCGTACTTAATTTTATAGCCCTGTGTTACAATGAGCATTATAGGCTAACTACGATAATTGAGAGAATTCGATCAATATTCAACCTTATTTTAATGTACTAAGGTCGACAATGATTGCATATTTAACGTTGTATTAGGTTATAATAATACAAACTTACATTATCTATTGTTACGCAATTATGAACTTTATATGCATAGAAATAAGGTGTAGATGTGGTATAGAATTATTGTCATTTGTTAAATGGCGCCAAGCATAAGTTTGTTGCACCGACCGCATGAGAACTTATGAATAAGACTAGTTTTAAATTTAGAAAATCTTGAGATTCGATTATAAATGTCAAATTAATAGTTTTATGTGGTTTTAATAGCGTGAAATTAAATTTCGAATATCAATTTCGAACGATTATCGGACTTAATTATGTGTCTAAGTGTAAGTACTTTAAAATTAGCATTACCATATATTTCTAGAAACTTAATCTTTTTAAAAAGTAAAGTAAAGTTGCCTTAAAATATACGATCGTGGAAGAAAGGGCAATTAATTGTATAACAATAGGTATTCACATCGTTAGCGCAATAAAACCTTCGTCCGGTTGGATAAGTTACGTTTCCTTTTACATGCGTTTTACTGTAGTTTTTTTGACCCGACTGTGTAAAAAGGAGGTTAATGTTTTTCGTATGTGTATAGTTTACTTTTTTTATCCGACTGTGTAAGGACTAAGGAGGGTTATATTTTTGGGTACCTATTATGTTTATATTTTTGTTGGTTTGTATTTTGTAACCTAAATGAGTGAAAGGCTTACTTTTTAACTTCCTAAGTACACGTAACTACAACGTAAATATCTGTTAGAATAAAATGTGAATGTAACGTTTTATCAAAACGGATTTTGGCGTTAAATAGAAATTGTCCAATTTTTTCGTTTGGTAGATACCTAGACAATCGTCAACTTTTTTCGCGAGAAAAATAGAACAATAGTTAATTAACTGTCTATTTTTAGCATCTATTACACAACCATGTTTTCTCAAATACGTTCGGCTTTTAATAAAAACATAATGACAAAGACAGAAGACGCGGGCGGCGGGTTCGAATCCCGCCTCATCATCGATTATTTTCTACTAGCTGCGCTTCGCGGTTTCACCCGCGTTGCTGCACATCTGTTGGTCTTATCGTGATAATATTATAACCTATAGCCTTCCCCGATAAATGGGCTATCTAACACCGAAAGAATATTTCAAATCGGACCAGTAGTTCCTGAGATTAGCGCGTTCAAACAAACAAACAAACTCTTCAGCTTTATAATATTAGCATAGATATTAAGGTAAATGTTTCAGTACAAGTGTTCAGTTATCTAAAGCATGTTGCGCAGGCGCATGCGCACAGTAACCTCTGTCCCTTTAATTAAATTACTACGGCTCATTGATTTACGAGCGAGATTCGAATCCGGCGTGTCTGTTTTATTTATAACTATTTTATGTAGTTTCCTACTTTGATTTATTGTTGTTTTATTTGGGAATAAATCCTACTACTATTATAAAGGTGAAATTTTGTAAGTATGGATGTATGGATCTATGTAACTCTTACACGCAAATACTACTGAACCGATTACAATGAAATTTAGCACACATATAGAGGGTAACTTGGATTAACACATAGGATAGGTTTTATCCCGGAAATACCACGGGAACGGGAACTATGCGAGTTTTCCTTTGAAAACGCGGGCGAAGCCGCGGGCGGAAATCTAGTCAAAATATAATATTTCACATAGGTAAGTAAGTTATCAGATAAATCATGTACTTGTACACTACTACCTTCTACGTCCGCATGATCTAAGAAAATTCCCATGACATTAAGATTTTTCCGCATGCATGCATTATCTATCTTCCTATATTCTAAAATCATACCATAATCGCCTCATTCCGACAAGCTAGAAAGACAAAAATAAAACACACTTTTCTATTTATAATATCTCTTAAACTAAATATTGCCTTGATATAGTACTTTTAAACGCATTATCTATACAAAGTAGGTTAACAACTACTACTAAGTCTTAGGTACGGAGGTACCCTACTCCTTTCCACCTCCTCTTTTCCCTTTCAAACAGTCGTGATGTTATGGTATTTAAATATATTTCCTGCTTCATAGTAAATCCCGCATTAGCCTTGTTTACATTCCTTTAAGCCAAAACATAGAAATTCCTACTAAACTTGGCGGTAGGAACTATTTATGTGTTGCCATGGCAACTAAATGTTTTACGAAATGCATAATAAAACTGATCTGTGATAAACATTCAAAGTTAATATCCTAATATTAAACGTCTTCAACTTAATGAAAAAATAATGTTAAGTTCTTGCAAAAAATGAAAACATATGTGTGGCGAGCACAAGTGTCAGAAGTGAAACTTTTTTGTCATGATTCAAAGATACAAAAATCGTCACTTTACTCCATGACGTGACGGTATTCTCATGACGCGACCTTGAAATTTCACTCTCAACACGCCTAAAGAAGTTTCACAAATTGAAGGTGTAAAAACTACAGGGGATTCAAACTCAAACTTGGCCATTAAAAAACTAATTTAAACATGTATCCTGCCCATCGATATCACAGAATAAAATCGACATTTCAACCATAAATAAACAAAAAGCAGCTATAAATTTTATCGTGTCTCCACGAACTGATTGATTTATTAAAACCGATGTCGATTGTGTTAAAACAATGTTCGTGGTCGAGATTTTTTATCTTTTGAAACATTTTTTGACATTTTTTGTTGATTTCATTGATTTTTTTGTGGATTTCTCTTACTTTGAATGTTTCGTTATTGAGGATGATGAAAGGATTGAGTATTATTAAACTCTCATCATCATTGATTTTATTTACACAGAAAAATATGTTTTTACACTTGATTTTGTAGGCGACTAAATAAAAGCTGAACTTTAAAACCGTTAAAACGATTCTATTTCTAAATACAAAATACTTCTCGCGTAAAACCAAACATATACATACTTACATATTTATTGAACAAAAAATCGACTTTTAATATATAGTACCTACCTAATGAAAAAAATCTTGTCACTTCACCAATATACATAAAGAAAGAAATAGGATCAGGCGCATAGTTCATAATCGCTGACTTATCGGATATTCGATACACGATAAACAATGTGCCAATATGACCACGTGTAACAGTATGCTGAGAAATGCTTAGGTTCACGTTCCCAGACTTACATTCGACACTATTAAACTCAATTTTTCGAACTCAAACTCAAGGAAGGCACCTACATACTCAAGGAAGGTACCTACATAAGTAATATTTTTTTACAAGTGCATATGTACTACGTAGTCTACGTACCTAATATAATTGATACTAGAGACTAGTTCTACTTACGTGAAAAGGGTCCGTTTCGAAAGACTGTTGAATACTAAGACGATATCAACGATACCATAGTATAAATGTCCTCTTTATACTATGACGATACATACTATTATTAATAATTATTGTAGGGAATTTTAAATTTGGAATTTTGGAAAGGACTGCGTTTCAAATTTAAAATACAGAAAAGCACACGTGCGAACATTCAGTACCTACCTCAAGTAAACTTTAAATAAGTATAGGAAGTCTATTACAGCGACCAAATCTATTCTTATTTTTTAAAACCTACCTAGAGTATAAAATACCAATCGGTTTTAAAATGAGCACATGCCGGAAACGCTGAGTCTATCAAAAAACCTGCTTACAAAAGATTAAAAATGTATAAAGAGTGATCAAAGCGACCCTTACGCATTTATGATGCCACATTAAAGACCAGTAAAAAGGGTTAGATATGGTCTTCATTTTAAATGCCTGTTAAAGGGTAAAGATGGTCTTCATTTTGTTATTGGGATACAACCAAAACCTGATAACTCCCGTAAAAAACTGTAATAAATTTTTTGTTCGTTTGGATATGACTTAACTTGTAAAGGCCCGACAAAAATGTTGCGTTTCAAATTCAAAGTTAGACATAAATATTTATTGAATAAGATTTCTTATAAACGGCGCCATTACCACAGTATACATACTACAAACAGTATACATACTTTGCATCTATTTACAATGCTATTACGTACATACAATTATTACACAAGTAAATTTCAACATATCTATAGTTAGTAACAATCCAATGAACGTACAATGAAGATATATAAAAAGTAATAAAGGATGTTTTACTAAAAAAAGAACAATTTTTAGAAATCATGTTTGTATGCACACGCAAAAACAAATGCATTGCATATTGCAAGTATGAATGCACTTCTCATCGATGGAGGTCTAATTTAATAAATTATAGTAGAGCCATTTTAATAGGCAACATTTGACAGTTCAACAAAATTCAACAACGTAACCTAGTAACGACGACATAGAATAACATGATATTTCTTTCTGTTAGATCTGCACATTTGCTTAACTTTTTTCAATAACGATTACATATTTATAATAATAATGACCGAAACAAGTAATTTTAAGATTTCATTTTACTGATGAACCATTCTAAACATAATAAACAATTTCTGAATTGAAGAACTGACGTCGCTACAATTTTGTGTCAATAAACCTTTTTTCTTTTTAAATACCAGAGATGTTACTCTAAAAATCGAGATCTGACATCTAGAATCGAATGCATTGATTACTTGTGAACAAAAATCATCATAAATTAATAAATTCGATTTACAAATGTTTCAAATCCGTATCGATTAATTCACTTTAATCGATGTTTTTAAGCAGGTTACCTCTCTTGGAAGATAAAATTGATAGACGTCAAATGTTGCCTATTAAATTGGCTCGACTATAGAGGCATTATTCGTTTAAGTACACTTTTCTTTATATCAGAGAACACTTCAAAATGCACTTTCGTAATCTCATTGAGGAACACGGATTTAATGTGTATTAAACAAGATGGTGCAAAGTTTTTTCAGGTGTACGTGCTCTGTGAAAGTATCGAAAAGAATAGATATTTACAGTGAGAGCTTACAAATAAGGATTACTAATTCAATAGTGAGCTTTATAATCATTCAAGGTAACCGGTGCTAATAATTTTTATCTTGACACGCGAATTTATATCTGAAATAAATCCGTTAACTATGTATACCTAAATGTTATCAGATATTTCTACATATCTTCCAAAATACAACCAGATATTTTCTAAAGTGAAATAATACCCAGTTACTATGATATTCTACTTACGTGCAAACATCTTATCCACAACTGCAAATCAAGAGCGCAAACTAAGCGCTTTCCACCACTTTTAACAACAAAATGTTACACGATCACCGCACGTTGCGTTGTCTTATCCAGTTTAATATTAATCTGTGTCTCATCATTAGCACTTGTCAAGACTAGTGGTGAGACGCAGATATCTTCACACGTGATGCTCTCCTGGTAATTGGGTCAAATTGGCCGCTGATCAGACGAAATTTAGCGTGGGAATATCAATAATATTGTAAAGAGGAGAGAAAGAAATTTGTATGGCTTAAAAAGTTAAAAATTGATTTTTTTTTTAAACAATTTGACATATTATTCTTTGAGTATAGTAAAACTAAGGGGCAGTAAAATTTGTATTAGTGTGTGTCTCTTACACGAACTATGACTCCAGAACTGCTGAAACAATTTATATGATATATGGTTTACTGAAAGAAAATTGTGCTTGCATTGAAACAATAGCTCTAAAATCTGAGATCACTTAAAAGAGAGCAGCTTGTATAAAAAAAAAATATCTTTATTTCACAACCACAATTACAAAATATACAAATTACAAAAACGATGGTCCCGTACTAGACTATAGTCTGTATTACGGGTACCGATGTCCTTCCATGTTACAGTTGAGAAATATATTGACGTAATTTAAACAGAGAATAAGGTAAAAAAAAATATATAATGTAAAAGTTGTGTCTGTGGGTGTGTTTGTGAGTGTATGAGTGTGTGAGTGTGGGTGTGTGTGTATGTAATAAACTAATAAAGCAGTCGAATAGCTGGCCATATTGTTAAGTTGTAAAACCCAGTAGACATGTATTACAGTATTGAATATTGATTACCTTGTTAGCAGATATCTATTTGCTATAATGCATGTACTAACAAACCCCATAGTTAAACTACTGTTTAACATCCGATTGTTTAAACTGCGTTTACCGTTACGTTGCTAGTAGCAACGCCCGGTTATAAACTAAGGTTCTTGATAATTCTAGATATTTATGTGTAAATTCACACGCATATTTGCAATGGTGAATAATTATAAAATATTTCTGAGGTATGGTGCAGTCCCGTTACCGTTTTTGTATTTGCTATAGCGGATACTTCAGAGTAATTGTCATTGTTTGGTATAATAAATATACAATGCAATTAATGGTATTGCACCGCGAAATGCAAAATATGCATGTATACATTCGACATTCTAAAGCATCAATGTGTTCACAAGACTTCTTGAAATAATACAAATATTTAAACTAATAATAAAATATGTAATAGAAATGCTGGGACTTCATATTCTTTAGGATAAATATATTGCAATTTGCACTTAAAACAAGAAAGCACTCCTTCTCCTAGATATTATTTCCATGAATTTGAGCTTTCTCTAACCTTAAAATAATCCAGAAACAGATATAATAAATAAATCATTTCGTAATGCATAGCCTTTAGATATTGAATTATCAAGCTATTTTATTATTTTATCATCCGTATGAAAAACTATAAATTTGTAACAACTTCCTCGCCCACGTGCCATCGAGTGCATAAATCTTTGTATATAAATAAAATTGTTTTCTGCTAAGGCTTTTTGGAGACGAGCGTCGAAAACGCGAAGAAAAAAATATGTTGATATACGAGTAAATAAATGAACGGCGATAATCCATTGCGAAAGTAACTCTCTGTCTGTCTGTTACTCAATCACGCCTTAACTACTGAACCAATTTGCATGAAATTTGGTATAGAGATATTTTGATAGCCGGGAAAGGACATAGGATAGGTTTTATCCCGAAAATCCTACGGGAACGGGTTTTTCTTTGAAAACGCGGGCGAAGCCGCGGGCGGAAAGCTAGTATATTATATTTTAGGTATAATTCCGTTTGAAATTTACAATGTTTTGTGTTCCTCCCAATATTTATTTATTTTCGAATAGAAATCGATACACTTCACTCTACAATATGTTATACATACCACAGATACATACTTTAATTATCAATCCCACTAATATTACACTTTAAAAATGCCTACTTACGTAATAAATGATTAAAACCTTTTGCCCGAGATTTTGTACGTAGATAGATTAATCAACGCGGAAAAACGAGGTCCACGATCGAGAGATCTTCCATTTACGAATACACTTTATTATTATTAAAAGTGTATTCGATTCGATTTAAGTTATTATTATTATCGAATTAAAAGAAAAGCTTTAAATAACCTGCGTCTCATCCGCTCGTTGTTAATTCACTTTACAAAACATAAACAACATAAAACTGCATTTAATACATACAAAATCTTTTTATAGTGTGAATTTATTTTAACGGCAATAAAATCGCGCTTAATGTTGGTATTCAGGTTTGATAAGCATGGGATCTTGAGCAGGCAAGCCCCACATCCTTACCTTATTATATCTACAGGAATATTAGGAAATCAGAAATTACTTATGATAAAGACGTAAAACATATATGTAGATAGCGTCCGCTTTAAATTAGATTTATTGTGACGATTTTTTTTAGAAATATCGCATAATATTATTACAAAATGGTAGTATCTATCAGATAGATATGCATGTCGTCAAACCAACCGCCTTATTCAGCCTATAGTCTCGTAGATTACGGAACAAATACAGATTCTTCTATTTACGACCACAGAACCATGTGTATATTTTAAAAAACATATAAATTTTACGCTCAAATGTAATTTAAAATAGCATTTATCTCGTTATTTTTTAGAATCTACTGATTATCAAATATTAAAATTAGCCATAAATAATATCTATTCTAATCAACATAACATAAATAAGATATGAGAAACGTCACAGGTACATTGTCGATAATAACAGAATAGTAAATAATATTTAAACAACAATATTCATAATTTTATGTTACAAAATTTAAAGAAATTGGTGACC
Source organism: Colias eurytheme (assembly GCF_061535395.1). Classification (NCBI taxonomy): domain Eukaryota; kingdom Metazoa; phylum Arthropoda; class Insecta; order Lepidoptera; family Pieridae; genus Colias; species Colias eurytheme. The sequence goes on along the minus strand of NC_142995.1, from coordinate 1,947,785 downwards.
TCTCAACTAACCCTGTAAGTGACGATCGATCCGTGTGGATTTTCCCACTGATATCCTTTATTTTGTAAGCGAAAGTTTTTAAGGACATATCATGTAAAAAAATTGTTATTACGAAATAATTGACTCACGAGTTTCGAAGATCGAATATTGTAAACGTTTTGGGATAAAAAAATGCTTGCTTGCACTTGGAAATCTGAATTTAACTAAGTTATAGGTAGTACCTTTTCAATTATATTGCACTTCGTTCTTAGATTATTAGATACCTTTTCGAAGCTAGGCAATATGAATGTAATATGATAAAAGTAACTTTGTGTTTAGATTTTCTTTCATATCAATATTCAATATTATATTAAAGATTTTCATATATTTCTTCTTACCCTACAGGCTACACAAATCAGTCAGCAGTAATTCTTAATTTCCCTGAAAAAGATTACTCTTTTTCTGGGGAAACGCATATGCATACACCACCAAAACAGTGGGTACATATTGCCCTAATATGCGGAACTTCGGCAATATGTAGTGTAATAGTAACGCGGAACGGGTTATCGCGTTTAAGTTCAAGGCACTAGCGGCTAGGGCTGTCACTCGACAATTAATTACAATAATATTATTATCAATTATTTATGTTGTGATTTATTACACGACTACAGGATTGCGACCTAATTCAGAATGTTTTCTTTACTATCAATTCATATTTGCATTTCATCGATTTATAGGTACAAAATAAAAAAAAGCCTTATAATTTTTAATATTCTCTTTAATTGTGCTAATTGATATGTTACCTCTTTTTAGTGCAATAAATTGAAGTGGTTAAACATTTTCTAAGTAAATACTTTAACAACGATATGTTGTAAAAAGAAGTTGATACAGATAGACTCTATTAAAAGGGACAACTTCATTACTTTTACCATGTAAGGTCTTACAAATAAGTTATATGGCCTCATTTGAAGAGGAACGCATTAGATATCAGTAAAAAATATACAGTTTTAGAACAACTTAATTGTATTTAATTTATAACACGAACATTACCAAAGTTAGTTAAAATAAATAGGTAATTTAAACCTACTTTAAAATAGCTTTCCCTTCCTTGAGCAGAGCTTTTTTTAAAACAGAGTTTTAAAATGGTTGGTATACTTAAAAACTATTGGAAGTAAAGTTTGAGATGGAAGGGAGTTTGACTAAATAAAGAAAGAAGAAAGAAACCATATACCATTTGTGTTGTGTGTGTTGGAATAAATGGTTTCTTTCTTCTTTATTTCTTTCTTTAAATATAAAATATTAAAAAATTGATCAAGGGGCGGCATTCGAACCCGTGTCTTTCCACCAATCCGGGGCGTATTGCTGTTAAATTCTATTATAATATTATAGACATTTCATATATGTACTTAATTTACTACACATTCACCTAAGGCTGTTTGGTCCATCCTTTGGACTCTGACCAATATTTTTTTGTGTATTTTTTATTTTATTTTTGCTATCTCGTGTCAACCCTAGTATAGACGTATTATTATCAAATGTATCAAATTGAACGACAGGTCACCGATAAGCTCTTTATTCCGCATCCCAGTTAGTTCTTACTTAATATGTGTTTATTCTTATCTAACATGTATTATTATAATGTTGTTACATCGAGTTTTTTTATCGTGTTTATTGTTTATACTAAGCAAATGCATTTTGAAATATTTATTTTAAGTTTTAATAATTAAGTACGATAAAACTAAATACATAGGTATGTATGATTTTTCGAATCTATCTTCTGGAATATAGATAAAGATTCAAGTTGTTTAATTTATTTCTTGCCGGTTCTTCTCCGTAGATACTGCTTTCCGAATCGGTGGTAAATTTTAAAATATTATGTAATGACGTTTCAAAAGTGCTTCTTTATGAAGTCTAATTGAATGAATAAATGTTTGAGTTTGAGTTTGAGTTTATTCTTATTGTTGCATTGTCAAACAATGTTTTAAATTTGTCCATTTTTTTTTTCATTTAAAATTAAAATGTAAAAAAAATCAAGTAATTCAAAAACTCACCAAAAATCCTAGTTGAATCGAATTACACGGACACAGACGCCACAAACATTTTTAATTTTTTAAATCACTCGAAAACACAAATTCACTTTAAAATTCGAACAAATTCGGCCACAAAAAAAAACAATCGAATTGTAATTTTATTATCTATGCAATGTGATTAGAACTATATTTAATCTATATTTTTTATTCTAATTATTTCGAAATTAGAATACGAAATGCGCGCGATAGTTGCGTTCGCAACCGAACGGCGTAGCTTTCACAGTCGCTGTCAAAATCTAACTGCTTCGTAGTTCGTCCGTTGTTGATCATTCGCCGGCCGCTCGACCAACTTCCAATTGGTGTTAAGTGGATTTCACACTGGTAAGAAGTACATACTAGAGTTATTTTTACTATTTGATTAAGTTTTGTTATTGTTAATGAGTGGGCGACTTTATTTCCAAGGAATCAATGCTTCTTCAATGAAAGGAAATGAACAAATGAGGAATCAATCTTCATGTTAGGAAAAGAAAGATAAAGTTATCTATTCACGTTTTAGCACATTGTTTCTAAAGACATTCGATTCTGATACGACAAATAAGATAACAAACAATAAGAAGATTTGTTAACAACGTGACTAATAAATACCTAAAGACTTTCTTCCAAATAACAGGCTGTATTCAGCCTTGTTATAGCTACATAACATTTATCAATCAATTTTAACACTCCATTTTAATCGACTGTATAATAAGTAATTTACTTTTCATGAATGAAGTAAACGTTATTTTTAGTTTTTGTTTAGTAAAAGTTGCGGGTTTTAATCAATCGTCGCTACCGATTCTAAAGTAAAACATGTTGAGTAAGGTTTCCTTGTAAATTGTAAACTTGTGAATGAACGAAATTCATCATTACATAATGTTCGTTAATGTAAACATGCCGTAGTTTATTATTCTTATCCGTTTGGGAACGAGTGAATGAAATGAAAAAATATTTTTTACAGGATCATAATTATGAACAAAAAATTGAAACTAACTAAGATTAACAAAAAAAGTTTTGATATAATTTATTATTTAACCCATTGAGCCCCGGACGGCCCGATCGGTCCACGACACAATAGATTTTCTATTGTGAGTTTGTGACTGTGATTCCGGGGCCTGAGTTATTAATAATATATAGACTGACTTGTTGAACATTATTTTCAATACGATTTTCTTCTCGCGTTGACTAAAATATATTTGTTTGTACAGCTGACGTGCAAATGTATTGTACTGAATATCGTTTATTTTTAATACTTCACATCATTATGCATTTATTCAGATAAATAAAAAATGAATTTTTGAACGGATTTTTGTTTCCTTGTGAAAATCGTAATAATTTTTCAGGAACAGGTTAAATTTAGTTTAAAAATCCTTCGGTTAATTCCAATAGGTATATAATATAAGAACGAATATATATGTTTTTAATGTATATTAAAATATTGGCAATCATAATTTCAATAAATTTTAATTGTATATCTATTTGTTTATCAATGAAAGAGCTAAGAACTAGTCGATTAAGTATTTGTTTACAAAATTTAGTACAGTCTACTCGACAACAGATGGCGCTTATATCAAAAGCTCACTATCGCCTGCTAGATGGCGCTGTCCCGTAACGAAGTGTACAATATTGTAAATTAATTAAATATGCAGGAAACGTCTAATTGTGCATAAACAATAATTATTATTACGATGTAATATTAATTAATTGCGACTTATTTTGAGGTTATCAAGTGGCGTCAGCGCTACCGGTGGTTAACTGCTGTTTATGTTTTTTTAAGAAAACATTATTACGGAATTATATTACTGGATGATAATTACTTCTAATTATTAAGTATTTTAATCATTCTAAATTTAAAAGTGCAATAAAAATTTAGACAGTGTAACTGAAAATTATTTTTTAATAGATTGTTAATAACCAAGTAGGTACCTAATACCTACCTACTACTTTATAAAACCTTTATAAAATAGATAGCGTAGGAATGAGGTTGATACCTACTGACTTTTTTATTAAAATAATAATATTAAGTAGGGATGTGCTAAGCCTGTATTAACTGAAGATTTGTCGTATAATCAGATACAGACTTACATTAATCTTTTTAGCCAATAAACCAGTTTCAATGATTTAGATTTTATAATGATACCTGAGTACCTTTATATACATTGATTAGTATTATAATTGTAGAGCCAGTATAATATTATTTTTGATACAGAAAACCTTACAAAAATTATTACCCTAATTTATAATATTTTCTAATGGAATTTTAAGAGTCCTTGTAACTATGTGTTCTTATTTCAAGAAGTCAAAGACATTTCACAACTAAAAAGACTTTTATTTCAATTGCTTATAGAAATAAATAAAAATCTTACTTTATAAGCAAGAATTTATAAAGTTACATTGTTATATTAAGATTAGTTTACATGGTAAAATACAATGATGTAGGCTATAGGTTTTTACAAGCACTTGCCTATAAAATACCCTCAAACTATACATATTAGTCAAGGAGTTTCTATATGTTGCAGGTAAATGAAGATTTCACTAAAATCACTAAAAATGGCGCATAGTCTTGTTTATTTTACTTTTGTTTCATTAAAACTAAATCTAGTGAAATGCAGAGTGCATGAAGAAGTGACTCGTATCGTCGTTAGTTAGGTTACTTTTTTAAAAACTATATAGAAATCTGGTTGTTTCGCGGAATGTCTGATATCCTCATTTCCCTGCAACACATGATTGCATCTTTTTATACGGCAAGTATACTATAAAGTATAAAACCTCCAACACGCGATCGATCGCGTGCCCTTATCGAAATATTACAAAAAGTTAACATAAAACATTACTATGGCGAAATAAAAGATCGTTTTATATGCGTATTCTGAAATTTTATGCTTTGTCTATGAAAATAGTAGCACATTCGAATACCTCTTATTAAAATTTTGCAATATCAATGACATGCAATTTCTCTTACCTTAGTTTTATTTTAATGCTAATGTTAATAATATCTTTTAATTGTTTATGACTCTCCATAAAATGCTCAATGCTCAAAAGTTCAATTGGAATTAGCAATCTACAGCCTTAAAATTATCATTTGTATTATACCCTAATAGCATTTGATGCAACACAAAAGTGCATCTTTATTCAATTATTGTTAACAAATAACTCACAGGATGCCAATATATTAACATAAAAACATTATTTCAATACATTGTTAATCTCCCAACCATGAAGATATGTAGCGGTTGTATTTTAATAACAAAAGCCATTTGCAATGCATATATGCATAATGCAATAATTTTTGTATTAATATTTTATGTTGCCTGTTGAATTAATGTGCTAAATTAATATGTTTATGTACAACGATTATTACCTAAATGTTTTTAAATGCAATAGAAATTTATTTTTATTATGTTAATACCTAATTGGCCGCTTTTCCTACATTTTTATTAAAAAAAAATAATGATTAATAAATAGGAACACATATCAAATACCTAACAAACACGTTGATAATAATTAAACTGTAAATCTGTTAATAAATAAATAAATAGAATTCCTTCACGTATCTCCTGTAACAATGTAAATATGTATTTAAATTTTAAACTATTCTCTCATCTGTAAAACTAAAACTAAACAAATTCCCACAACAAATTTTTTACACAACTCAATTACCTATTTTTAACGTGTTTATCGTCATTTATTTAAGCACGTAAAGGTTTTACCTGACTATATAATATACTAGCAAACCAAAATGTGTTTTGAACGTAAAGATATAGAGTTTATTTTCCCATGACAGTACTAATATAATTGGCAGGCTTTGTGAGGCTTGACTGTAAGGGAATTCCTTTGTTTCGTGGTACTTAGGGATATAGAAGGTGGAACGTTCTATACCATATTTAGCTTCTTAGTTATTTTGACTATGTGACTAATGCCAGTAAATATTTCACATATTTGAATTACATACAGTTGGTTACATTTTACGGTTTAAATAGCGAAGAATTTCCTAATTTACAGAACAATAAGATACAGACACTATGAAGGTATCATAATATGAATAAACATTCATACTTATAGATTTTTACCCGCATCCCTCGCTCCTATTGGAGCTAATAAATAAAAACACAATGTTAAATCGATTCCTTTTTATCAGATAAAACCTGCATTCTGCGCCATCTCACCAAAATCCATTTCAAATACAGTAAAGCTAATAATAATACCTAATATAAAAAACGGCCTCAAAAAGGCCTCTGCGTCTTGGATCAGTGTCCCCACGTAAGCCTTCTAAAATACCGGGTACCGTCCTTCTGGTAATTTACCCGAGTGTTATGGAAATGGGAAACATATAATAATAATTATTTGGGATACATATAATGTCAAAATCTATTTCAAATATAGGTAGCTAAAAGGTAATTAGTGCATTAACGATGTCTAGATTCATCCAGGCTATAAATCGGTCATCACTTTAGCAGCGGTAAGGAAGTCGTTATGTTATAATAATATTATCTATCAAGCTGATAATATATTATAAGGATGTTTAATGGATGGCGCTTTTAATATAAAATAGATGTCGTTAGATGATTAAAATAAAAATTCTTACATTTCCTTTCCTACCAGGTTGCCTGGCAGAGATTGCTGTGTAGCAATAAGGCCGCCTATTGTGCAAAATTTTTGTACCTCATTAATTTGTATCTACCACATTTCCTATATTGTTTTGTACAATGAAGTGTTATAAATAAATAAATAAATATAAATAAAATGTTACCTAAAATGTAGTATGAATAAATTCAGTTCGAGTTTCCGTAAGATTTATCACAGATTTATTACCGTTTTCAAATGGACGAGCTTTTCGATTCGTGTCACGCTATTTTGTGGTTATTGTTGTATCGTGATTCAGAAATCAAAGTTGATTTGCCGTCTTTTACTTAAAAAATTGTAGAAACATATTTTTAAAAGTTTTCCCCTACATCAGTGCAAACTTTCATACATAGACTAATAATAATATACTACGTAGTACGAACGTTTGCACTCAAGTGATTCACTCGGGCATAGGAAATGTACATATTTTTATTTTCCCTATTGAGTGAATAAATCCTTGAATATTCCTTCTTTCTCTCTTATAAACCAATATTTACACTATACTACTAGAAACACTACTAGTAGTAGGGGAGCCCAGGATGCTAAATGTGGATTTACTCGAGCGTCACGGGAACCTATTAGAATTGGTAGATTAGACCATAGCGAGAAAAAAAGGTCCTATAATGTTTTCACTTTTAGCGGTGGGGAAGGGTTTTTTGATTTTTTTTAATTTAAAAAAGAAAAAAATTGGCTTGGAAATACTCAAGCGCGTTAGATATTGATATTTTGCATGCTTCAGGACGTCACTGAAAAAAAGTATACGTTAATCTGACGATTTAAGTGGCGATTTAATCGCTATGAAGAAAGGGTAAAAAATTAAAGTAATATTATTCGAGCGCGTCAGATTAATATATGGGGGGGTTAATTACAATATAAGAAGTCCCCATTTCGCTAATCTGACGATTCGAGCTCAACCTTAGGGAATTATGGATTATTCAAATTTTCCAGCGGGGCCCCTGAGCGCACCCACCAACCATAACTGCTCATATTGACTAGAGGTACTAATGAATAGCTAAGGTACGCGTCCCTTATAGTAATCTGACGCGCTCGAGTAAATCCCAAAATCCCCTCTTGGGCTCCCCTACTGTAGATTGTATTGAATAGAAATAGTAATAACTAATAAGTATAGTTTTTTAATTTTTATACACACTGTACAATACCAAACCGTATGACACCCGTTTGAGACTAAAAACGCGCATAGGTATACACCACTTGGTTGGCATATAGCCATAAATTATTTGACGAAGATGAAGACTTCCACTACGACACATCATTATCCTTTAAAGTATTATTAATAAAATACAATAATGTATTGTTCACATTATTCGTTACTTATTATTCGTGCGGTCAGATAATACGTCAACTATATTTAGTAGTAATTACATTAATTGCATCTGCAAGGCTGCTATAAATTACAGAGGCGCCTGTGATGAACTTTTTATCTTTTATTGTTTACTAGCTGCGCGTCCCGGCTTCGCTCGGGTTGATTCTGGGATAAAAACGCATATAAATTATTTATTTCAGTTGAGAATAATAAAGCTTTCTAATGGTTAAATAATTGAATGGGTCCAGTAATTTTTGAGTTTAATCTAATCGTTCCTTTTTATTACATAAGTTCTCCGAGGTTTAGCTCAAATGGTAGAAGGCTAATATTTTTACTGTTCTATAAAACATTGTGCTTAGGATTTAGATTTTAGAGGTCTTCATAACACCAATCAACATTTTTCATCCGGATTATATATTTTTTAATAAAAAATAATAACAACAAACTACAGATAAAAAATAAAAAATAAAGAAAAAGCAACAAACTTCCATGTATTATTAATTATTTAACGTAGTCAGTTGCACAAGGCAAATACTTGTACATTATGAGTCACTACGCAAGTATAACCTAGTCTAGACTCTGACAATGTAAACCTAAGTTGCTTAGTAGAAAGTGAATCACAGATTTTTAGATAACAATATTTTCACTTGATAAACTGAAGTTTTTAATTGGCTATATCATTTAATTTAGTATCGTTTTAAAAATACATTACTCTACTGTAGAGCCAGAGGTAATTACTAATTAGGTACTAATAGCGATAAATTTAATTGCATAAGTGTTCAAATTTATGTGGGTATTTAATATTTTTATAGCAACTAAATTTTGCTGAATTGTTAAGTAAAATAATTTTCTGAAACTGAAGCATCTATTTAGTATTTACATAGAAAACAATGAAATTCAGAAAGTGACATTAAATTCATGAGTAAGAGACGATTCAAAGAACTTTTACAGTATAAATTAAATAAATTATTATTTTTGTTTATTTAATAACAATTAAACCACATCGAATCAGACCCTGAAAAATGAAAGGGTTCTATTCCTGAGCATACTCAAGCGTAAGAGAAAAAAAAAGACTCGATTAGTAAAGTATTTCGGTCGCTATCGTGTTAACAAGAAAATCCTCCGCACATACAGACACACGGACGTCCAAGACAGAACTTTTTTAAACTGTTTTTTAACTAGTTTAAATAACAAAAATGACATCAAAAATATCATGAATGTTTAAAATAGTGTTTTTTCTTAATATGTGTGTGTATGTATTATCTTACAAGTGCAATGTATGATACATAAAGACATGTTTGAAAAATCAGATGTTTTGCGCGAAGTGACAGTAGTACCCACCTCAACGCTTCGCTTATGAGGCGTGCAATAGATCAATTCTTATTTAAAAAGTAATTGAACAGTATTAAAACAATTTCCTGTCGGCAAAGTAAATTAACTCTCTACCACACGCGTACTTACAAGGCTATGTTAGAAATCTAGTAATTACCTAGTGGTTATAGATAAATATAGGTTTAACTAAAACAGTAATAATATAGAATTTATTATGACATTAACATGGACGTATAAAAAAAGACGGACACCGTATTACGAACAAACAACGTGAAGCCACCATAGTAAGCTAGCGATCGTGTAAAGACAATAAACACGCACACACTCTCACCATAGTAAGCTAGTCGGCCGCCATTACGTCGTGAACTACCGACTGATTAACTGCGTCACTGTTTCACAAAAAATATTTAAAATGCCGTCTTGCGTGGTAAATGGTGTCGCAACAGTACAATTTTAAATAACAAAACACAAGGGATTACATTCCACTGGGAAGCAAGTTATTCCTTTTATGTTTTAATGACAAAATTATTACGGCAAAATTTATAGAAAAAAAATACAGCCGCCATTGTCATCAACACAGCTGTTGCCATGGCAACATAGCACACACACATGGATGTTTCGCCGCCATTACTAGGCTTCACTCAATGTTTAGGCGATATACCGTCCGTCTTTTTTTATACGTCCATGGACATTAATTATAAAAATCACTTGGCATTAATGGATTTAATTGAAATTTAATTTATATAGTTTATTTAATGAGCTTGATAATTTTATTGTTTTGCGATATGACTTCATTCGTAACAATATATGTATTATAAATCATGTAGGAAGGGTTATGTGCACATGTTTTTATCATGTGTGATTATTATATACATTTTATTAAGTATTATTATTTTGCTATACATTTGTATGGCACTTCTATTAATAATTACAATAGCTTTTTATTAAGCTAATTAGTTAATATGAAAAGTTAAGGCATTGGTTAAAGCGTTAATTTTTTTATTTCGACAGGTCTTTCATAAGCACTCAGATCATAAAGCATACAAGAAAGAAGCAAGAAATTACATCTCCAGATTTTTATCTAAAAATCTATCAATATATAGATATGAATCGTGCCTTAGACTAGGTAGTCTAGTTGAGGTAGGTACCTCACCAATGGTGATAACCATATTATATCTTTACATGTATGTATAGAAAAAAGAACAATAAAGAATAATCAATTCTCAAATGATCATTGGTCAATGTCAAATTTATGAGCATCTATAACCACAAAAAAGGGATTGTGCAAAAAATGAGGCTTCGAAACAAACTACCTGTTTCATGCACTTAAATAAAAGAAGACGATACTTTTAGTAATAAAACAAATTTGAATCAAAAGACTTTGTGTATAAGGTTCAAAATCGATTGTGCTCTACAACATAATAGCAGAGAAAAAGAGAAAAAAAACGTGATATTTTATGAATCAATAATGACACGTAGTTGCACATTCTTCATATTTCTGTGACGATTCATTCAGCTGGTGGACAGGTTTTGTTCATTTTGCCTTTTTTAGCATTTAAATATGTGAGGTATGGTTGCTTTACCTTTTTATACAGTGGGTCGTTCTCACAATCGTTCTCTTTTGTTCCGAGTACCCTGCGTGTATCGCGATTCGCGATGAAACCTGTCGTCGTCTTTTTAAAAAGGGAGGCTCTAAATTCCATGTTTCATATTTTTTGTAGGTATATTTCTATCACCTGTGTTTCATATACAGATGAGACGTTGTAATAAAATGATCGAATTAATTCCAAACAGCGAGTTTAGTTTACTATCCTACTATGTATTTGAAATTTGTTGATTACAATTTTAAAATATATATTTTAACTGCTTTGTAAATTTATGTTTATCTTTATTCGAACATTGTTTGTTGTACCTATTGGTTCATTAATATTTTAGACCAGTGAAGGAAAATAAACTGCAGTGGTATATGCACATACAAGTCCGGTCGCGGAGCAGGAAGAATTTCGTACATTAACCTGTTATTACCTGTCACTGTCACTCCTTTGTAAAAATAATGTGTCTTGCTCGCACATGTGCAATGACCGCCGTCCTTAGGGATTGTAAACCTTTAACCTGAGAGAGTAAGGTTTGTGTTTGCTTGATTGGTGTCAGGTGTTCAATTATGATTTTGTGAATTCAACATTTATAAGAATAAACCTCAAACTCTTTACGTCCAATCAAAATCCGCCTAAGTCGAAATCGCGTGTAGGACTTACGTATTTCTGTAATATTGTACGTACATAGTAAATTATTTTTTTGAAAAATAAGGTCATAAAGAATTTTCACTTCTTATGTGTACACGCACACTTTTTTATATAATATATCGTGGTTATTGAAAAAGTTAAAATGTAACTAACTAATAAGTATTGTAAATGAATAAAGGACATTTATTTAATAAATTAGTAAAAAACATTTTCTCCTCCAAATATTTCATGTAAACTGCACTTCATTCAAAAATGTTTGTGACCACTGTCAGTAGGTAAAGAGGTCATTGTACGAAATTCTTTCTGCTCCGCGACCGGACTTTACCTAATCAATCATATGCTGATATTGTCCAATTGACGTATTTGAAATTATTATACATTCAAGATCTCTCATTTCATTAAAATATCGAAGAAAACGCATTCAGTATCAAACCATTTGTATAATTACTAAGGTAACCTTCACATATCTGTATTCCTGAGGTCACTTGTCGTGCATCGATTAGTACATAATTGTAGTAATAGTTATTTATATAATTCATCATTTTATTCCATCATAATTCTATGAAGACTTATAACGATGATTATCTATGGTTATAAATGCTTGAAAACAGCATTCTTGGATAGCCAGCGCGGCGGTTACAGTAAAGGTCAAATTGCCAACTCTTTTCTTTATTTGATCGACATTTTAATCATCAAGTACACCAATATTCAATAGATTATTTCGTGTGAGAAGAAATATAGTATGTTTGTAATGAAACTCAATTTTAATTGAAATTTTGTTGACGCGGGCGGTTAAGCCAGCTTCTCATGTACCTGCAGCATGGGCAATATTGGAATTGCACTCTTATTTGTAAGGTTTATAGGCAATCAGGGGTAATTTAGAGAACAGCTGAAACTGCTCCGACCGCCAATATTGCCCCTGCAACAGGTACGTGAGTAGCCGGCTTTAGACAATTGGCTCTATGGAATTTTTTTGCATATATAAAAATATTATGTATAGGATAATTTTATTCATCGTAAAATTTTACTGAGGTATTTAGTACTTCTATTATATTACTATACGTATAATGAGTTGTATTATGACTATAACGGGAAATCCTGCTATTAACAGCTAAGAATGGATTCAATGGAATATTATCATTTTCAAGTCAGGCATTAATATTTAATACCTGACTGGTTTAAAAACTCAACTTTAAAATAATTTAATGTAACTAGTATTTTATATCTGTGACTCTGTCAGTCTGTCACTCGGTTCGTTCAGCTGCTTCTGTGGAAAACGCTAACATAGACAAACAGACAAAAATGGTAAACTAAAAACAATAGTTTTAATAATAGACTTAGTGGCTAGTGCCCATAGTAATATAAATACATATATTAAATATTCAGTGCAGCATATACTTACAATAAAAAAAATTTTAGCATGAAATGAAACAGGTTCAGTCGAAGATTTTATACTTTATAGAATACGGGTTCAATTAATTTTGATAGATTAATTATAAGCCGGCTATAATATTCGAGTAAGTCATAAAAAACAATTAACTAATAATTCGATGAAGCTAACTTTTGAATCTTGTACAAGCCGAAAACCGAAAACGGGTTTTGATTTTAACACGTTGTCACTCGATTTGTAACTCTATATACAATCAGCAATAATAACTAATTTACACTAACAATTTAATTACTTATATATATATTTAGATGACATCTTCTTCTTCTTATATATAAAAATGAATCGCAAAATGTGTTGGTAAGCGCATAACTCGAGAACGGCTGAACCGATTTCGATAATTCTTTTTTTATTATATTCCTTGAAGTACGAGGATGGTTCTTATGTAGAGAAAACGTAAACATGTACCACGGGCGAAGCCGGGGCGGACCGCTAGTTCATAATAATAAAGAGTCGTGCTTATGATAATTGAAAAAGTACATAGTTAGTGATATTCAAAGTGTAATATATGTATTATATTTTCGGTGTTTTGGAAAGTTCTAGATTGATAGTGTCCTGTTTTGTTGTTATAAAATACTAGAGGTCCGCCCCGGCTTCGCCCGTGGTACATATTTCGCAATAAAAGGTAGCCTATGTCCTTTCTCGGGTAACAAAATATCTCTATACCAAATTTCATGCAAATTGGTTCAGTAGTTAAGGCGTGATTGAGTAACAGACAGACAGACAGAGTTACTTTCGCATTTATAATATTAGTATGGATGTATTACGATTACTTTAATATTGTCTTTCATTTCATAAATATTTCCTACAATTTGAAAGAAATTATTTGGATATAAAAAAGTCTTAAATAAAGACATTATATAATCTGTATAATCTTATATATAAAAATGAATCGCAAAATGTGTTGGTAAGCGCATAACTCGAGAAGGGCTGGACCGATTTCGATAATTCTTTTTTTATTATATTCCTTGAAGTACGAGGATGGTTTTTATGCAGAGAAAACTTAAATATGTACCACGGGCGAAGCCGGGGCGGACCGCTAGTCTTATATATAAAAATGAATCGCAAAATGTGTTGGTAAGCGCATAACTCGAGAACGGCTGAACCGATTTCGATAATTATTTTTTTATTATATTCCTTGAAGTACGAGGATGGTTCTTATGTAGAGAAAACGTAAATATTATGTACCACGGGCGAAGCCGGGGCGGACCGCTAGTCTAATATATAAAAATGAATCGCAAAATGTGTTGGTAAGCGCATAACTCGAGAACGGCTGAAACGATTTCGATAATTCTTTTTTTATTATATTCCTTGAAGTACGAGGATGGTTTTTATGTAGAGAAAACGTAAATATGTACCACGGACGAAGCCGGGGCGGACCGCTAGTAAAAAATAAAAATGAATCGCCAAAAGTATTGCTAAGCGCAAAACTCGAGAACGGCTGAACCGATTTCATTGATCCTTTTTTATAATAATATGACTTGAAGTACGAGGATGGTTCTTAATTCTTATGAAGCGAAAACGCAAATATTACAACGGGCGAAGCCGGGGGACCGCTAGTATTTTATGATATTAAATATTTCTATTGAATCAAACTAAGGAATCAACTGACAAATGACAATAGAATGTCACTTGGCAATGTAATAAATAATTGTAGGTTAACCATAACCTTGTTGATTTTATATCAAGGAATTTACACGTATTAATTTACGAGAAAACATTTTTATAAGTTCACACAATATTTCAACGAAACAAAGACAAAAATTAGATACCTACTATCCTTACGGTAGGAAAGGGTTACTATGTTAACTTAATACGAAAGTAATACTTAAAATTTCTTTAATTTAACTAAAATGTCACCAATAATTCCAATAAATACCTAAATTAAAAAATCCCGTTAATGTTTGCCATAAGGCATAACACCTTTGTTCACTTCCTCAACATGTGTTTATAAAACAGTACAGAAAATCTACGCCTTTGCTGAAAATACACAAACATTTTACCCTATTGGCATATGGACTGTATAATCGCAATGTTATCATACGTCATTGTTACAAGGTGTTCTCCATTCATTGATTTGTAAATAACTAGTAGTAAGAATACCTACATAATAAAACTGACGTACTACAAGTCTAGGTACTGCTAGTTATCCTACTAATCGTAGTGATTAGTGGTATAAAACAAAGTCCCTTTCTCTGTCCCTATGTCCCTTTGTATCTTCAAAACTACGCAACGGATTTTGATGTGGTTTTTTTAATAGATAGAGTGATTCAGGAGGAAGGTTTTAGTATAGCATTTATTAGGTGTTAGACAAATGCGGGCGGAATTCTAGTATTATTATGAATAGACAATAGTAGGTATATCTACAGTCTACATACATACTTTCAAGTGTACCACATTGTAATGTGTAGGTACATAGATAAATATGTATTTCAAATTATATGACTCTCGTTACAGATTAACATTCAGATAATTTTAATCCTTATTGTACGTAAATAGATATTAAAATTAGAAGGTGTTAAAATTATGTATTAAAATTAGTTAAGTATTTTTAAATCGTTATAATTTGACTATTTAAAAATACGTTTTATAGGTCTATAAGAATAAAATTGTTGCTTTCATTTAATGTAAAACCTTTATTTGACTACTACTTGCTCATACATTATCTACTACAATTCGCGTATAATATAAGAATATAACTTGCAATTAAAATCCATTTAAATGTTGGGCAATTAAATCGTTCTCTGTATCGAACTCGGAACTTTCTGAAACATTCCGTTTCTCAGAACTAAGAGTTTATTGGACCCCAATAAAAATACCACACGGTACACAATGTCATTCAACAAGGTTGACTTACAAACTACAATATAATACACATTCTTGAAACAACCTAATTCTATTACATAAAATTGTAGAGTAATCTATACTAATATTATAAAGCTGCAGAGTTTGTTTGTTTGAACGCGCTAATCTCGGGAACTACTGGTCCGATTTGAAAAATTCTTTCGGTGTAAGATAGCTCATTTATCGAGGAAGGCTATAGGCTATTATATCATTACGCTACGGCCAACAGGAGTGGAGCCACGGGGGTGTAACCGCGTGGAGCGGCTAGTAATAAAAATAAAAGACGTGTGGCACTCGGAGACTGCCGCGGTAAAGCTATTGCATAGCATGCCTTCAAGCCACACCTCCGTGCCCGTCGGAGTGGGGAGCGTGAGGTTTTTTCGTTACGGAATTTCTAGATTCGGTCCCCGTGCTCAAGGCCCGCGATAGAAGCTATGCAATATTTTTCATATTGATAATTTATTAAGTACATATACATTAAATTAATAGTTTTACAACGTTTTTAAATACATCACCTGCACGTGACTACATTAGCCATAAATATCATAATTTCAAAACAAAACGTTTGCATAAAACCAATCTTTATAATAAAAATGAATTGCTAATTGAACGGCAATTTTTTTACGTTTATGTTAAGGCACAAGGAAGGTTCTTGCAGAGAAAACTCGAAAAAGGGACATAACTGCTGCAGCTTGTAATACAATATTTGACATTTACGGGCCCTTTTCACAATGGGCAGCGTTGGACGAGTAGAGGCAATCACGATAGTGTAGAGCCTAAATGTCTGTGATCGGCCGTCATTTTAATGTTAATTCATAATCGCCGTATTCAAACATTGACGATCATTTGTTGGGCCAACGCTCTCCATTGTGTAGAGGGCCCATCACACGTGCTCTTACCACATCCAGAGTCGATGTGGATGACAGGTCTATAGTGTAGACACCATCGCTAGATGGCGCTGGCACCACTTTCGCCCGCCGCATGCTGAAACACGTCACTTTACGCACCATCACTTTTCACTAACACCTACACTTTACACATACACTTACACTTTACACTAAACACTAAAAAATTAGTGTGCACGTGCGCCCGCGCAAACAATCCGCGCTCGAATGACAGGTTTCAAGAGATGAATCACAGGTAGAGCTTTGAGATATGCGTCTAAGCCTGTAATTGTTTCTCTGTGTATGATAAGGTTTTGTTTACACGCAAATGTAAAAATAAGGCATTGGCTAGAGAATACATTACAATATTACATGTTATGTAGTGAAGGGTTCTAGGTACGTACCTGCGATAAGTGTAATTTAATCAAATAAAAAATTATGAATTTAAATATTATGTACTTAGGTATCCTTTGGAATAATTTCAAATTATTTATAAATATTATAATTAATTAAGACATCGATAATAAATAATTATTGTCTTGTAAAGTGAATGCACCAAGCGTGAGATAAAAAGGTAAACATTGAGAAGAAATGGACTTTAATGTCCTTTCCGAGGTCAAGTGCATAATTTATACATGCAGTAAAGTGAACCTTATTTCAATAGATATAAGCACGTATACGAGTCGACTTACATTTACTTTTACATTAAACAGAATGCAACCAAAAATTGTAGAGCTCTATATTATATGACAAATAGTGCCGCGTATTTTCACACGCGGACGAACCCGTGAATAATGTATACCTGATGTGTTATTCTGATGAATCTATATTACTGTCATGTTTCTTCCATCATGTAACAAACGTACATCCTGCAGTGATCAAATGATATCTACTGCTCTACATAATATTATATAAAACATGTGAGATATATCAAGTCCTCAATCTTAATATAATATTATAATCGATAAAAATATTATAAACGTGAAGGTTTGTGAGAATATTTGTACGCAAAAAATCTCATAGGATGATGTTTGGCGAAGAGAGTTTTTACCACGTTTTTACCTGGTACCTGGTATGAGGTAGAACAACGATCTTCAACAAGCGATTAATATTTTTGACGGCTGATGATTTCCTTATTTTACAATGCGGGGACGTTTGGTTAATTTTAACCGAAGTTTGAAACTAGGACCCCTTGGTTCAACGCCCACGCGAAAGATGATAATCACATCAACATCTGTTCATACCAACTTGAACGTACATATTTATGAAGATTTGAGTGAGGCATAGATATTTTGTTATGGAGTATATAATATTTTGTAACAACAGTTAGATGATAACTAATAAATGTGCTATTTCATAATATTATCTTAAGACGAATACACATTAAACACAATTGTTTACCATTACCTACAAATAGTAATTCCACAAGATAAAAACTGCTTCGTAATGAACTGTAAAGAAAATTGCAAACATGTAACTTTACTTTTAATCATATTATTTACTCATTGATAATATCAGTATATTATTATTAGTCTGTGATAATATTATAATGTATTATGTAACATTTATGTTGCAATATACCTTACAGTTTATTTTAATTCATCGTAAGACTAGTTGCGTCCCGCGAGGCCTCTTTTGTGCTGGCATTTGGCTTCTAAAAAAAAGTCTAAAGACTTCCTTTCAAAAACTGCAAATTAATTTCGTCTTAAATTTCGTCACTTCTCATAATTTGAACATACGGGCTTGTCACAGGACTCAAAAACAACGAGTCTTGTTCAATTTATCGGGTAGGTATGCGGGTATCGCGACCTCAATGTGCTAAAAATATATTTTAACAGTGTAGCATGAACTTGGACCTTGTAGTAACGTAATTTTATGGTATACTAACTATGAACCGTGGCTTTACCTACGTGAAGAAATTTTTTTTGGACAGGATAAAATTACTACATTGGATAGATTGGTAAGGCAGGTAGATATAAATAAATATAGGTAACTTATTATCAAAGGAATAGAAAAATTAACTGACATTAAGGAGAGAGGAGGTTATCATAATATGGTTTTGATTTCTTGTCTGTAAAGAAAAAATTACAATCAGGTATGCTGAATCGCGTATAGCCATATGCCGAATTGCCCAGTCAATGTTTGCCACAGACTTAGTGGAATTTGTGGAAAACATTGTATGATAAAAATTCTGTTCTTTAATAACTAAGTGTTGAGTGATAAACTGTTTGGGAAATTAAACCAAACAAAACAAAATCCTTTGCTTGTTTTCGTTTTATGAATTATTGTATTTTTATTACCTAACAATATTTTAGCTGGTTTCAGATCAAGTTCCGCAGCTCAATAAAGTTCAATGCTACCTGATATATTTGAATATATTTTGCTTCAGTACCAGTTGCGTGATACTATCAATATAACCAATAATAATAGTAAAGCCAACGTCCTTACGTTATTCAATAGATCCACTTTCACTGAACGTATTTGAAATGCTAATCTGGGTAGAAACGAGATCGTGGTTGTCGTATGTTTGGCAAAACCGTCATATTTCTTGGAATGAATATCTATTACTCAACCCATGTTTTTAGCTATAGTAAATGCATGTGCAAGTGTACAGGGATTTTCTAGAACATGTAGGAAGTTTGTACAAGGATTAGAGATGATACCGATTTAATTTTAAGCGATATAAAATATTGAAGGGCTGAATTTTTTTTCGATATACTTTTGAATGTAGAACACATACGAAACCCAAACTTTGGAAGTAAAATTAATCCCGAATTTTGGAAATTTCCGAAAAACAGAAACTAGGTATGTATATAGAATATAGATTTGTTTGGATATAACTCCATAAGTTACAAATTGAATACCACGCTAAAGGATATTCTGTGAAAATGTATTCGTAAAGACAAGGTCGTAACTCACTGCAATGGAGGCTTCGCTGCCGGGACATAAACTTCAAAAGTAAATTCTAAAACCGATCACCAGACACGTAAATTAAACAGAAGTCATAAATATTCATGAGCCATTTTCAAGGATTTAGACTAATTTAAATGTTTCTGAGAATTTATCTTTAATCGATCTTAAATAATGAACGTGTGTGAGGTCCTCTAAACCTTGAGACATACATACAATGGGGTCCATGCCTATCTTTTAATTAATCTGCCAATGTATCACCAAACATTCCTTCTTAGTCATAAATAATTGAAATTTCGTTTAAATTACATCATCTTGTAGTATTTCTCATAATAATTTTATAAAATTACTAGCTTACCACCCGCGGCTTCGCCCGCGCAGTCAAAACCCGCATAGTTTCCGTTCCCGTGGGATTTCCGGGATAAAACCTATCCTATGTCCCGGGGTAAAAAGTAGCCTATGTCCTTTCTCGGGTATGAAAATATCTCTATACCAAATTTCATGCAAATTGGTTCAGTAGTTAAGGCGTGATTGAGTAACAGACAGACAGACAGAGTTACTTTCGCATTTATAATATTAGTATGGAAGTATGGATTAAAATAAATAAATAAATAATTCCTCTCTACCTGGATACATCTTTCAACTATAACTCAGGTTCAAATAAAATAATATAGGTATCTACCAGAATAATATCTAAATAAAACGATATCTAGTCATTTATTTTACCCATTTAATATCAACATTAAATCCACTAAATCATAATTTGATTACAAATCATTCAATATCAAAACTAAAACAGCACAATATTCTCAATCCTCTCAAAGAGCTTGGACTTCATCTTGATAACACCGAGGATCCAGTCCACGCAGAGTCGCACGTAACGCACGTCGTGGCTGCGGTGATGACCCTCTATTCTGAACACCATCTGGAAGTTCATCATCATCATCATCATCATCATCGTTATCAATTGATGTGATGGTGAATGATGATTTCTTCTTCGGGTAAATAAACTGTATGTTTTTAGGTAAGTAAAGTTTTTATATATGTGACTTTGTGTTTAATGTAGCAGAAAAAGGGCTGGTGATATAAAATGCATATTAGATACTAACGAAAGATATGAATGATCATAACATAAGAATTATTACATAGTATCTACTCGTGAGCTGAAGCTTGAATGGTTCACATACAATTTGAGAATTCTCTTCATGTGAACTAACTAATGTAATAATGAACTGTAGGATAAATAATATAGCACACTAGTTGTGCCCCGCGGTTTCATCCGCATCACTTCGCTCCTGTTGGTCTTAGCGTGATGATATTATATAGCCTATAGCCTTCCTGGATAAATGGGCCATCTAATACCGAAGGAGTTTTTCAAATTGGACCAGTAGCTCCTGAGATAAGCGCGTTCAAACAAACAAACAAACTCTTCAGCTTTATAATATTAGTATAGATAAATAAATAGATATTGCTCTCTTACCTTTGGAACACCTTTATTCTCAGGTGGTTCAATTAGTTTGTCTTCAATCCTGAAAAACACGGAGGCTGTGGCTTGCGGGATCGGATATTGCACTGTAGGCTGACTGAATATTGCCTGTCAATTTCAAGATATGATTTTAAATAATAGACTCCCAAAATTATATGAATTGTTTTTTAATTTTGATCTCGTCAAAGGTTGTAGTAAAAAATTCTTTACAAGAAAAATTTCATAAAATTATGTATGAAAAATCACAAAATCCTCATACATTGTATTTCCTTCCTTTGAATGAAACATTTGGAAATTGTTTGTAAATTATTGGGTCTAACCCAAGAATTTCTTAATATTTTATCAAACGCATTCCTTCCTTTGATAAAATTATAAAAATCTGCTTGTTAATCTTGTAAGCTTGCATTTTTGAAGTAATAAGAAATCTTTTTCTATATGCTAAAGTTCATCAAGATCATTTCAAATGTTCAACCATGAAACCATACTGCCTATCACTTTTAACATCAGTATCAACGCTATACCATACCTCAAAATAATAATACTGCGAGCATTCATCCCTCGACATTCCCTGGTAAACCAACTTGTACAGCAAGGTGTCAGTGAGCTTCCAGTCCTTATCAATGGCATTCCTTATCAGCTCCTCTCCGTTGGTGACGAGGGGACACTTTAAATTTGTTAACGCTACTTTCGCTGGTGGTGAAAGGAGATCCCGAGTTTCTGAAATTGTGATAATAATAATGTATTCTAGATATCGTATAGATTGGTATAGATAAGAATTAAGATATTGTAATTAAATTGAATTGCAAGGACCAGAATATAAGTTGGTACATGAACTTTATATTATGTAATAATATAATAACATCAGGTAAAGAAAAATAATTCCGCAGAGCCTAGATTTGTAACAGAAATTAACTCTGATTTCACCGTCTCTCTCTGATTTAAAATATTTTGGACTATAACAGCTATTCGTATTTGCTTAAGTATACTTTACTTCAATTTGAAGATTTTTTATTTATCGATTTTCATACTGGCTTGTTCAATAAAAAGACACTACCAGGGTTTTTCCAAAATAACTGTCAGGTATTCTGCTATTCTAACTTACTTGCTAATTGCTTCAAAGTCTGCCGCACTCCAAGAGATTCCTTGGCCCTGTTGATAACAGACACAACGGTATCTATAGCTTCCTCTTCATATGATTTGATTTCTCGTATGTTCATCATATTGTTATTTTAGAATATCGACTCTTTTTCTTTTATATAAAATTGCAAATGATTAATTGACAATGTCATGTTGATCTAATCCACAATCGTTATATAAAAAGGTTGGAAGCACAGGTTGGAAGGGAAAAATTTAATAATTGTTTACATAAGTACCTAGTTTATGAATAAGAGAGTCTATGGTCTTTAGTAGATATAACTTAAAAAATAAAATAAAATTAGTAGGTATGTAGGTATGTAGGTATGTCTTAAAAGATACAATTCAAATTGCACCTGCATATCTTTTACCTTCGCAATATAATTATTATCCACTACACCACGTTGTTTGATAAAAACATAATTTTATATCACAACTGTTTTAAAAATAATTACGTTAATTTACCTTTACTCATATATTAAACAAACCTTGTTATCATAAGTATATAGCACTTGTTAAATCAAATAGTAAAGGTAAATTGGATAACTGTTAAGTGCGTCATATAGAAGCAGATATAAATGAGTCAGAGTCGGCTAAACAGAATTTCAATGCTCTGATAAAATTGTAGTCTCTGTAATTGCTACTGTAGTCACAGATTTCTAATATGTATCTATTTCAAACTCAAACTCAAACTCAAACATTCATTTATTCAATTAGACTACTATTTAGTAGCACTTTCGAATCGTCATTACATAGTATTTTTAACATTTACCACCGATTCGGAAAGCAGTATCTATGGAGAAGAATCGGCAAGAAACTCCATAGTTGCTCTTTTAAAATAATGTCAATAAATTTACATAATATGTAACTTATATCTAACTACATAATATGCCAAAGAACTGTCCTGTGGTTTTTACGCGACAACCCTCCATGGGTCTTTATCGTCCATATATTCCTGAATACTGTAGTACGCTCTCTGAACTAGTACATTTTTTATGTAAGTTTTAAATTTAGAACTACTAAACTCTTTAATAAATATTTGTATATTTGTATTTAGAGAGTGATTCTCGTATTGAAAAGGTTTTTAATTCCTTCTAGATATTGTCTAGACTCTAGGTGATAAATATTAACAAACTTGGATGCGAAATAAATCGTCCCGTGAAGATGAAATTATTACTAATTAAACTAAGAGTTTGTTTGTTTGAACGCGCTTATCTCGGGAACTACTGGACTGAGTTTAAAAATTCTACTTACGCTTCTTGTACAGTTAGATACATATTATGTACATGTTCAGACAGTAATCTAAGCTATGATAATACGTACCACGATCGAGGCCGGGGCGGATCGCTAGCTCTTGATAAAATAAAATAATTTGGAAAATCCAAAAGTGCACGCCTCATAATTTTTTTTTAATAAATATTTATTAATTATTATTTTTGTTTATTTAATAACAATTAAACCACATCGAATCAGACCCTGAAAAATGAAAGGGTTCTATTCCTGAGCATACTCAAGCGTAAGAGAAAAAAAAAGACTCGATTAGTAAAGTATTTCGGTCGCTATCGTGTTAACAAGAAAAAGGATCCGCACATACAGACACACGGACGTCCAAGACAGAACTTTTTTAAACTGTTTTTTAACTAGTTTAAATAACAAAAATGACATCAAAAATATCATGAACGTTAAAAATAGTGTTTTTTCTTAATATGTGTGTGTATGTATTATCTTACAAGTGCAATGTATGATACTTATAGACATTTTAAGTTTGAAAAATCAGATGTTTTGCGCGAAGTGACAGTAGTACCCACCTCAACGCTTCGCTTATGAGGCGTGCAATATATTAGTATGTGCAGAATTGATTTGTTCGGTTTCTATTCAAAATTACCTTCCTCATAAAATATTGTCTTTCTAAACGTATTTTAATTGCTCATGTTTTACCTAATTAAGTCACATATTATTTTATATCAGGCCGTTATGTTTATGCAATGTTGTTTGGTATTAATTAAACACTTT
Organism: Colias eurytheme; assembly: GCF_061535395.1. Classification (NCBI taxonomy): domain Eukaryota; kingdom Metazoa; phylum Arthropoda; class Insecta; order Lepidoptera; family Pieridae; genus Colias; species Colias eurytheme. Next base: position 1,923,500 of record NC_142995.1, on the reverse strand, counting down.
AGTAGACTGTAGGGTGTATAATAATGTATTCACAACTGCTATTACAAGTGCACAACTCCTCTTAAACTGTAGAACCTTAGGACTATATAGTATGACGCACACATACAAAACATACATGATACGTTACACACTACATCTCCCCTCATAGAAAATAATAAAAAAATAGTAATTAATATTTTTTTTTTAGCTGAATATAATGCAAATTTTTTCTTCGTTTTTGGTTACATATCTTAATACCTATCATATAAACGAGTAAATAAAATCAAAATTAAAATTGAAACAATAGCATGGATTTCCACTTATTAATAATTACTTATTTTTTAAAACCCCAAAAAAGAACATTCTACACGCTTACACATTGGCTTACACACTACATAGTAACTAATACTAATAGATTTAAGAAAATAATTTTAATTAACTTCTCATGTACGAAAATAATGGAAAAATTATACAATATTAGAAAATATTTTATCGTCATATCCGTATTTAAAAATGTCACAGTCCGTAATTAATTAATAGTCATATCCGAGTAAAATAATAATTATTTTTCAATAAATCTTACAATATATTCTCATAGAATACGTTTATTTATGTGCTTACAGTTTACACATCATAGTTAGTAACGACATAATATTCATTATCTGTATTCAATTTTCTTCATATATTTTATTCTTTATGTACTTCCTCATACGTACAACAATATCAAGATACACAATTTCATTTAGGGTAATCTTCCCTCTTAATATTTATCATAATTATAATTAATAACACCGTCGTGTTTTATATTATTCATCTTATTATATTCAAAAATTCAAGATACAAGAAATATATTTATTTATTTATAACATTAACATTAATTCAGGCATTTCTTTTAACACATCATTATATTATCATATATTTTATACCTTTATTCATAGGTAGGTACTATATTGTGTCCAAGTTATCTTCACGAGTGGTAGCTCGACCTAATCATGATCAGAATTACAAGGATTCGTGCCTGTCTTGTATCCTGGTGTACCTTGTTTCTAACAATAAATCATATCATTTCACTTTTCAATTGTAGCTCTCAGGCTTACATATTAATTTATTTTTATTTTTCATACAATATTAATTCTTATTTCTTCGAGTAATTCAATGTCACATTATTATAGGAATATAAAAGAAAAACTTAGGTGATCAAGCTAAGATTCCGTCTATATCCTAATAAAAAAAAACAATCTGAGTAATTTTTTTTGTATTCATATAACGACAAATATTTACTTTTTCTCTTCGTCTATTCTTCACAAATATCATAAGATATTTATCATGGTAATTCATTTAATCAAATAAGAATATACTTTTACTTTAGTGTCTTTAAATCATGTTTTAAATATTGAAATATAAGTTTCATTACAATCATTATTTATGAAATTAGTGTGACCCTCCGAATCCAAAATGTTAATTTAAAAAAAAGTTTCACACTCAATTGAATTGACAAGATCGTATTTCATTACGAACATTTTATAAAATACACAGAACGATGCATTGTGACTACCTAGTTGCCTACATGGTAACACGAAATATGAGACGAAATTACAGACGCTGCATACCATTTCCCTATTTGGTAGCGCTTTATAAAACAAACAATGAACTAATAGAATTATCTGTTACTAAGTACTTTGATTATACATAGCTATATATGTTTATGTATAATAATTAATATAACACAATAATGGTTTTTGACAAAAAAAAAATCTTTTACTTAACTAAAATAATTCGTTACCTTAATGTAAAATACACTGCTTGAACTTTAAATTTCACTTTTAGCTTTTTTTTTCACGAAATTAAATATAAACTTTTACCACCTATAAAATTTGTATTCCGTCGTCACTTTAGAATTTCGGGACATTCGGGATTCTGGGCCATTTGCAAAAATGTCTGCTATTCACACTGGCTGATCTCCCGGCTCCAGCTGCATCCTTCCAAATCTCCAATTTTATTTCACAATTTTTCATAAATAGATGATATTCCAAATTTCCATAGATTTTTTTTTTGTTTTAAAAAATCTTTCTTCGTCAAATAAATTCTGTTCTTAATTTCCATATTCACGTTCGTCGATTTTTTTTATTATATTGATAAATTTTCTATCCGGTACATTGCGATTTGAGAATACGCATAAAAATTATTTTTTTAAATTTTAACTTTTAAAATATTATTTTTCAAAAATGATCCATAGCTCAGTACTGCCGCGAGGCAGCACTGGCAGGGTCGCCATGCAATGTCTTGTGGTAATGAAACACTTTACTAGACTGTAGGGTGTATAATAATGTATTCAACTGCGATTCAACTGCTATTACAAGTGCTCTTAAACGGACTATATAGTATGACGCACACATACAAAACATACATGATACGTTACACACTACATTTATATACGACCGCAATTAATTTGCCTTAAAACTATTTTTGTACAAATTAGTATCACAGAATTGGTATTACGAATTTTTTCGGTTTTCCTTGAAGCTGAATATCATAATTATCTTTAAACGGGAAGTTTAACTTGTGCTTGGCTTAATAATTTGTATAAAATTAATTCTTTATATAAACAGTATTAAATAATCTAATAAATATAAAAACACACAAGAAACCATGACGATGCAAATAATGGACAGAATTTCCAAAATACTTAACGTGTGGGAAAATTATATTTTCCTCATTTAATAGATTTTATGAATCACAGTTGCCTGAGGTGCATTTTGATTTGGACATAGATTGTACCGAATGATATACTTGTATCTGAAGAGGAAAGACCGCTTTTCGACTATTCTTCAAATTATTTATTTATTTATAAATAAAACATTTAAAAATTAAGTATGAAATAATATATAAATAAGTAAAAATAACCTCACTATACAAACTTCTGAACATAAGACAGTTTAAAAATAGACATGAAGAGGAATATAATGAAATTACTTTAGGCGAAATCACGCTACTTGACTTTACACACGTAATAAGTATTATATTTAAGAAATTAGTAATATAATAAAATACATAAATGTAATATTTTGTAGTTATTGTATAAAACCACATTTAAACACGTCATATGAAATTGTAGCTAATATTTTCTCTTTCTTAAACCTAGCCTAATAATGTATTTGAATGTCTGTGATTAGGAACAATAATTTTAGCTCTACATAGAAAAAACAAAAAGGTATATTATTTTTAATATCATAAACAAGATCATAATCAAAAGCTGTGTGTTCTGTCAAATTCAAACACGAAAACAAATGAAATGCTCTTTTCTATTTCTCAAAAATGTATATTTATAAAGCACTAGTTGCGCCCCGCAGTTTCACCTGCGTTGCTCCACTCCTGTTGGTCTTAGCGTGATTATATATGGCCAGCTTTCCTCGATAAATGGGCTATCTATCACTGAAATAATTTTTCAAACACACAAACAAACTCCAGCTTCATAATATTAGTAAAGCAGTTTGAATGCCATAAAACCAAAATATCAAATCCAACAAAAAACAATCTCAGAACACGTGTATCGAGTAGCCCTTTCAAGTTCAAGTTGCATAGCATTACTTCCGCTTATATGTGACCCACTATGTTGTGACGTAACATGCCTGTGACTCATCCATACATCGATGTCAGGTGAGCCGTGAGTGGAGGGCGCTTTCATCCATACAAATAGATTTTATTGAAGCGACTCTTGGACTATACTCTATAATCTATATATGTTATTTTATTTTATGTACCTACAGAGAAATAATTTTGGTCTTTGGAGGGACTTTTTAACTGTGAATAACGGTGCATAATAGGTATATAATATGAACTTGTAAAATCATGAGAAGAAGATACAATTTTGAAAAGATTATTTTTCATGTAGAGTTTTTACAGATTAATAAAATTAGTAGATATAGAGTGACAGTTTGATTTATGTTTGTGATATCGAAATAACTGTTCTTATTTAACATACATATTTATGAACAGTTCTACAAGATATGTACGGTAATTAATGCAATTAACAGTAGTAGTGATAAAAAATTAAAAAAAAGTTGTCTTGTCTTTTTCGTTCAAGACTAGTCCCGTTAAAATAGCAAAAATAATTTTAACGTTTCTACATATTTATAATTCTCAATAATTATGCTACTACGTATAACTTCAATAATTTATTTTTTACATGAGTTACATCAGGTAAAAGATCCAATACTAAGTAAAAAGATTGTGCAAATATGATTTTGTCGATTGCATATTTAATAATGATTTTTGTCAGAGTTGGCGAAGGTATATTTAGTTGCGCTAATTGTCTGTTATTACCAAAATAATGAATAATTAATAGTTTTTATTATCATTTAATGACTATAATTAAATGCTCATTATAAAGCTAATCAATGCTACTGAGCTAAAACTGGTCCCTATGAAGCTTTTAAGGACACCGATATACATACATACATGTATGTATTTCCTGTTCTAAATGTAGAAAATATATAAAAAAAAATATACATACTTAGGCTTAAAATGTTCATGTTTCTAGAAATCTTGTATACTACATATAAATGAGGTAATGCCCTTTAATTTTACACATATTTATTATTCATATTACGAAAAAATAGCCTCATGTGTGAAATAAAATTAAAAACCTCATCACCATTAAATTGTTTACGATACAAAAACAAAAAACACAAATTGGCATATAAAATCACTCCAAAAAGACCTCGCAAATCGCAAACCCGTTCCAACTGTCGTATCTAGACGTTATAAGTTCCACGCCAGTTGCGCTCGCGCAGGCACGCATTATACATGTCAGTTACACTACATCATTACATGTAGAAACTCCAGTGTGAATTTATTTTTTATTTTTTATCTGTGCGTGTTTTTGAATCTGTGTGTGATGGGTGCGTTGGATTGTGTTAATAAAATATCGCCGAGAGACAGTGGTGTTTTTACAGTTAATATCAATTCGCAGACATCGCTGAATGTTAACGTATGTATTGTTTTTGACTTAATTTTGCAATGGTCTGTATGTATGCCAATCGTTTTTGCGGTTGCTACTTGTTGCTGTTTACGCGTTGGTAGTTCTTAAGCATTAGTTGAATCTTAAAAATAATATAAGAAACTTGACGTTTTGAAAACGTATTGATATAATATTTAAATTTTATTAAATGACCAATTCATTAATTCCACTGTTACTAGAAACAAATCGGCACACTAGCTTTTTATAATATATCAGGAAAAATAACTCTACATCTTCAAACATCAACTAGGAAAATATAGAGTTATTTGAACCCAACGAAAAATACCACAGAAAAATACCAAATTACATCTTTACGTGCGTTCTACACACATTTTCCTATTTCGTAGCAGAGGTATTCACAGTAGAATCGAACACGTAGCCTGTATGAATATGAATATAACTAAAGTTACATTTTGCAAAATTTGGTATGTATCTACAAGTAAATACGATTGATAAATTTAACAATAAAATAGGATGATGGATGGTTATCCTGAATACATTTCCTTACATATTCAGAGGCTTTCTAAAAAAACAAATTCTCAGAAAACATTCCGGAAATACCTACCAATGTGAAGTCATAAATTGAAAGTTATAAAGGAAAGTCAAAGTTAAAGTTTAAGTCAAAGAAGCCACCGGTAAAGTAAACATTTTTAAATACTTCGACCACTTATGTCCATTAACTTGAAGCCAAGTCAACATCCACGTTCGACTGGTTCTGATAATGAAAAAAATTTGCTGTTTTTATTGTATTTATTAATTAAATAACAGCTATACAGACGATTCAATAGAAACAAGTGCTATTTTTTACGATTTTATGATATTTATTACATAGACGTTAGTTTTGAGGAAAAGTCGTTCACTATTTTTTATATTCCTAATAAGTGTGTCATAGCAGAACCACGTCGGTTCGAATAGTATTTGAATCATATACTAGCTGTCCCGGAAAACGTTGTTCTGCCGTACTTACAGAATTACATGAGAATCGGTCCAGCCGTTTCGGATGGAGAGGAGGGGGAGGTTTATAAATATAGAGATATACTAAGCACTAAATTTACAAAGCATGCTCTACCAACTTTAGTTCATAGTATAATATATTTTATACGATTTAATCAAAGAGGCTCTACCAGCTTATGTAAATGGTTATAAAGGTCATCAAAGGTCATCAACCTCGTGACCGTAATTGTGAAAGAGCTGTTAAAAATACCAAAATGCCGACACATTAAGGATATGTGACTGAATTTCACCTTAAATTTTGTGTAAATATAGTAGCTTCGTTTCGTATTTAATTATGTACCAATATAAATTGTTTATAGTAGGGGAGCCCAGGATGCTAAATGTGGATTTACTCGAGCGTCACGGGAACCTATTAGAATTGGTAGATTAGACCATAGCGAGAAAAAAAGGTCCTATAATGTTTTCACTTTTAGCGGTGGGGAAGGGTTTTTTGATTTTTTTAATTTAAAAAAGAAAAAAATTGGCTTGGAAATACTCAAGCGCGTTAGATATTGATATTTTGCATGCTCCAGGACGTCACTGAAAAAAAGTATACGTTAATCTGACGATTTAAGTGGCGATTTAATCGCTATGAAGAAAGGGTAAAAAATTAAAGTAATATTATTCGAGCGCGTCAGATTAATATATGGGGGGGTTAATTACAATATAAGAAGTCCCCATTTCGCTAATCTGACGATTCGAGCTCAACCTTAGGGAATTATGGATTATTCAAACTTTCCAGCGGGGCCCCTGAGCGCACCCACCAACCATAACTGCTCATATTGACTAGAGGTACTAATGAATAGCTAAGGTACCGTCCCTTATAGTAATCTGACGCGCTCGAGTAAATCCCAAAATCCCCTCTTGGCCTCCCCTACTATTAGATATGTTCATATAGTGTTCATATGTTTAGTTTTCAGACTAAAAAGACAATCTAATCGTGTTTAATAGTATTGAGAGAGATGTTTGTTATATGTTTTATTTATGTCTGTAATTTTAACATTTCTACGTACCTAAAGAGGAAATTGGTAGAAAACTAAAAATCACTATAAAGTATAAACTATAAAGGTTACGTAAGGACACATTGATAATTTTCGATTGTTTTTAAAATTGAAAGTTAAAATATATTCATGGTATTTTATTGAACAATAGTCAATAGAACAATTCACATGAATACAAAATATATGTGAAGTGCTGTTTATCTAAATTATCACTTTGTCTCACCACAATCTATTGTGTTCAAAGATAAAAGTAAGGATATTTATTTTTAAATAAAAACATTACCGTATTTTATTATTGAAACTATAAAACATCACCTCCATTATGAAAGGTGTTTATTTAGGTTATTATAGAAAAAATCTGATTTCCGTTGCCTTATTTTGATGAGAAGGCTCCTATGTAGCAATAAGTGTCAAATGTAGATCCTACTGAAACAGATCAAACACACACACACACATGCCCACACACACGTATGCACCTTACACATATACTACATACTACATACAGCAATTTAAAGGGTTTTTAATCTGTTTTTGGGTACCCTCATAGTTTCTTTTTCATTACACACGTACATGACCAATTTTTTTTGCTTGCTTTTATCGAATAGATTTAGTATATTTTACCAAGGAACTAATCTTGATCACTTCTCACCAAGTTTTAGTCAACACAAGTTATTTACGTATTCATTAACATTCACCGAATCCTAACTCAAGCAAGACTAAAGCAATTATTATTCAAGGTCTTATTTTACCTTATTAGTGCAAAAATAGAAAAGTGCGATAGTTTAATTATTACGTTTATCACGCAATTTTATGCACATTCTAAATATATACTAATATTATAAAGCTGAAGAATTTGATTGTTTGAACGCGCTAAATATCAGGAATTATTGGTCCAATATGAATAATTGTCTCAGTGTAAGCTGATAGCCCATTTATTGAGAAAGGTTATTTTATTGATATTCTGATAAACTTGGAAATTTAATTCCACTTCAGATCAGCGCTATTATTCTACCTGTACCTGTAGATATTCAGACAAAATATGCGTCATTCTTGAACTCCATTAAATTAAATTGAGGCAAATCTTAAATTCCGATCCATTTCCTTGGAAGGAAAAAAAAACCGTCATGAATCACAACGATTTTTATTCTTTAGGACTATAAAAATATTTGAATTGTAGGTAGGTATATAGCATACCTATATAGTATTAATAGTATTAAATTATTAGTTTTTCGTACATTCTTAATTAAATTTTAAGTTATTTTTTAAAATAGATATTAAAAACTTATTAAAAATTATCGAATTAAATATTACGGTGCACTTATGTATGAATGTTTTGGTTATATAATATCAATTTTAATAATATCATACTTTAATTATCTTTTTATGTTTTTTTTTAAAGATTTTAGATATATAAATTATATATTATTAAAAAAAACACTGAAATCCAAGCGCTACGATATAAAAAACGTAAAAAAACAGAGCTGAGAAACACACCAAAATTACGCATGTACTTAAAGAACCATCTAATAAATAAGTATAGGAAAAGGCCAATATATTATTATAAATTATTATAAATAATAAATTACTTAAAGCGGATGAAGAGTTATTTACTGTTTAACACTAGTCGACAGATATGTCATATAAACTAGATATTTTCTTAAAATAGCACGCTCGTGTAACTGAGAATATAAATACCTATTTATATATATTATAATGCATAGGTAATAAATTAGATAAATCAAAGAACGGCTCTTTGAAAGAGAGAGAGAGTATGGTTATGTAAAGTTCAATTTAGCTACCTACATAGCTTATAACTCAAGTAGGTAGTAGGTACGTCGTTTAATTTTAGGTTTTGAAGTGAAACTCAAGAAAAGGTCCCGTCATGGCAATACCGTCACATCATGGAGTATGGCAACGATTTTGGTATCTTTGAATCTTGTAAAAGAAGTTTCACTTCTGACACGTGTGCTCGGCACACTCGCTCTTATTTTTATTTAGGTACATACTTATATCAATTTACATAAGAATAATATATTACACTAGCCGCTCCGCGCGGTTTCACCCCCGTGGCTCCTCTCCTGTTGGTCGTAGCGCGATGATATATATAGCCTATAGCCTTCCTCGATAAATGAGCTATCTAACACCGAAAGAATTTTTCAAATCGGACCAGTAGTTCTCGAGATTAGCGCGTTCAAACAAACAAACAAACTCTTCAGCTTTATAATATTAGTATAGATAATAACTTTTAACATTTTTAAAAATCTTACAAGATAATTGGATAGCCACTAGCCAGATAGATAAGAGGCAGTAGCAATTACTCTATATAACTAAGTGAGCTAATTAGCATTTAGAAATAATCATGGTATTTAAGGTGATGAATTAATTTTTCTAACATTTACGGCCCTTTTTAAAGCTTCGTAATTTTTATATTATTAAAGTTGTCGTGATGAAAATTCTTGACAAGAAAGTTCAATAGTAACACAATACGTCTACCGTTTTAGAAACATGATTCCATGATATTTTCTCGATAGAAAAAAAATACAAAGTTCTCATTGTTATTTTTTTATAATCTCTGGCATCTTCAAAATAACAAACGTAAAGTTACGACTTTTTGGATATTAACTATAAAATATACAACCTATACGTCTACCGATTTAGAATTTTGAAATATGCGATGGTTTTGAATTAAACAAGAAATACTTGAAATTAGCGCGCGACCAGCCAATATAGCGAGAGCCGCCCTGTACCTTCCTACCCCGATCGCTGCACGAGTCATTCCCGCTACGGCCGTCACACGGGGAACTTGTGTCGCTCGCGCAATCGTAAAAAAGGGTGACAACACGATAAGACAAAATGAGACAAATGGGGACAATAAAGAAAATAAGAAGAAGAAACATAAAGGTTGGAGGAAAAAGAATGCTTACAATTGGAACAAATTAATGAAGTAAGTTGGTTTTATTTTAAATTTGATGATAATTGTATTATAGACGATGTTTGATATGTACCCCTGTTTTAAGTGCATAACGAATGTGTAAGATTTTTTTCATTTATAGCATAGATAATCTTTTCAGAAATCCGGAATCCAGAAGGAAAATAAACCCACTGATTGTTCACAATGTGAACCCACTCCTTCGTAAGTACCTTTATTCAGTCAAAAATGTATGTTATCAACGTTCTACTGGTTTTATCGCATGATTCCATTTTTAGCAAAAAGCAACAAAGTGCAAAGAAATAAAAAATCATGGTGAACTTAGTGGAAGTATGGCGGACGTGATATGGAACAGGAGCTCATTGGAGTAGTATTATATTTAAAAAAAATACGAAAAAATTTCAAGAATTACATTTCTTAGTAGGTGGTAGATAAGTATGTTGTATAAAGAATTTGATGATATTTATTTCATTTATACTTACTACACCTGTGCGGGAAATTGCTTAGTACTAAAACAGGTTTATATTCATATTTATATAGTAATGTGAGTTTTAATTTCGAAAAATTTTGTGTAAGTATATTAAATTGAGTTCCTGGGTGATCTGGAAACACAATTGGGCCCGGAAGATGGCGCTGCAGTCACTCCTCCTAATCACATGAACCGATTTGGATGAATATTTGTGTGCACATTTCATTGTTGTGGGATGATTGGTTGATTCGTTTTCACATTAGCTAATAGGTATTATGTATTTTTGTTGTAAACTTAATTTAATGTTTATAATACATTATTATTGGTATAAATAAGCCAGTGTTCGTCTCACATTGCTGTACCTGCCTACCTACCCTACCAGGGCCTAACTTTGTTCTGGCTATTTTATTTTGATTATTTGTAATGAATAATTACAATTATAATAGAGTGCGAAAAATAAATACATGCGTCAATATATTTTGTGTTTTTTTTAAATAATTTTTCTATTTAAAAAAATATCATTCCGACCGCGGCTTTGCCCGCTTGGAATTAGGTTATATCGTGAATCCTGTTTTATCCCACAGAAGTGTTCAGTTCGGATAAAAAGTATCCTATGTGTAAATCCAGGCAATTAGCTATATTTTATCAAAATTGGTAATGTAGTCTTGACGTGATTAAGTAACAACCAACAAAAAAATATACAAATTAACATCCAAAGTTTCGCATCAGTTTTACTGTATTAGTGATATCTTCCACTCTTTGACTGAGAAGTAGAAATAGTACCTTTCATTTCTGGGCATGATGTAATATCTACGTCAGCATCAATTCTATTTAAATCAATTCAGTAGTCCGCGTTATTGATTACCATTTCATTTTTTCAGAGTAACAATATTTTTGTTATTTTAAAGATTATTTATAACCTGTATTATTTTGTAATAAAGTAAACATTACGAAATAATAATAATTATTAATAATGTCTAAGTAGTTGTTGGAAAGAAGATTATTTGTTTATAAGCAAGAAAATAAAACCAATAAATCAACAATTGAATAAATGTATAACAATATTATAACTGTATGACGACTCCATACATGTTTGTCCCGAGTCGGCCAGCGGCAGCGCGGCGAGTTTGCAAGAATGACTTTGCGCACACCCGCGTTCGCGATAGCGAGCTATTAGACTCCGCCCGCCAAGCAGTGGACTTTTTTTTGTGTATCGTCTTAAACGCAATTTGTTAACCTTTCCACTGTATATGTACTTTATAACAGTGATTAAATAATCATGGGTTATGATTTATTTGATAGTTTACACGAAAACTGTAGACACTGTTTATTGGCTATTTAAACATGCTCTTAAAACACGATAATTTCAGTTTGTCGAAAAATTCAAATAAAATGTGTTGTAATAGTTATAATAATAGGTTAGTATATTACCTGAATCTAGTATGTTTACTAAGAATAACATTAACTACCTACCTATTGAAAATGGTTATTATTGGTACTTACATATTTCTAACAAAATACCTATGGCATAAAAATCTACTTATTTGTATTTTTTGCAAAATGTAATATGAACTCGAATACAACGGCATAAATCCTCAATCAACTCTTACTTTTAAATCAAAGTACAATCGTTTCAAACAACAGTTTCACATCCGTTATTACATGACGGTGACGCTCGGTGACGCATCGCGTCGCGTCACGAACCAGGCGCCGCGTCGCGGTGTTGTGGAATCCCTCCTAGGTGCTGGGTGACGCATTTAAATATACTATAGTTTAAGTGTATTAGTTTAAGTATAGCTAAAAAACTAAAAAAGACATGTTTTTTTAGAAAATCACGAAATCATTGTATTATCATCGATCCTTAATAAGTAGGTACCTAAGTAACTAAATAAATAAGAATAGTAAAAAAACATAGTCTATAAACTCATGAAATTATTGTACTATAATCGATAAGTACTTAAAAAAACCGGGGACCCGGGGACTGCCGCGGTAAAGCTATTGCATGCTATGCCTTCAAGCCACACCTCCGCGCCCGTCCCCGTGGGGAGCGTGAGGTTTTTCGTTACTAAATTTCTGGATTCGGTCCCCGCGCTCAAGGCCCGCGATAAAAGCTTTGCATTAAACCGGACGGTTTAGAGGTTAAAAAACTAAAGGTTACATACAAGGATACAAACATACCGGTGAAGCTAAAGAACCTCCGTTTTTGAAGTCGGTTAATAAGAAGAGTGCTGTTTCGTTGCTAATGGTCGTAGCGTGATGTTATTTATTATAGTCTCTAAGCTGATCACACATATTTGAGTAGTACGTAAGTACGTACGTACTTGGATTTACAAATGTTTTTCCTGCGTGTGCGCAAATATTAATTGTTCTTACAGGTTGAACTATATCTTCGGTTAATGGGTGAAAAAATGTATGCAGTAGGTACGTAAAATAAATTACAAATTTTTTTTTTTTTTTTCATTTAACGAACTATTTTTCAAGAAATAGGTTACATTTTCTATACCGAGTAATAGACTAGTAAAAGCGTATAATTGATGTATTTGGAACAACATGAATTATGAAAAGATACTTAATTTACGTTCAAGCTGTTTATTTAAAATTAATTGCAGATAATATTGACGGACAATGATAAACGATTTTATAATTAAATTCCTTTATCTTTGAAACTGGGACGCTAGTACTGCTACTAGACGATAGATGGCGCTAATTTTTAACGGACTACGGGTTTTTTTCTCAGTAATTTTTTTTGAATCGTTATTTTACCTGAGTAAATAATGATAATAATATCGTATCACTAAAAAATAAGTATATAGACTACACTAATATTATAAAGAGGAAAACTTTGTTTGTTTGGTTGTAGTGAATAGGCTCATAAACTACTGGACCGATTTTGATGAAATTTGGCACAGATAATCTTTAGACCCTGAGAAAGAACATAGGCTACCTTTTATTGCGAAATATGTACCACGGGCGAAGCCGGGGCGGACCGCTAGTCTTATATATAATCGGATGATAATTAGGTAAAATGAAAAATTTGTTCAAGTGACAGTCGGGCTTGAGGCACTACCGGAACTGGGAACCCTAATAAACGAATGCTTCCTTCTAAACAAAAAAAAAAGTAATATTATAATACTTTTTACAAATATGTTCCTTCTGGTACAAATTAACATTTTTAATTACAAGATTTACTACAATAAAAATGGTTCATTTTACTGATAACTAACTTCTCGTACCTCAAGTGAGATTATCCAATCTCTTTGAGTTACAGAGCGCGGAGTTTTATGGGATGGCATTATGCAGAAATGTAGCTTTAAAAAACTCTTTCTATTTATTATTTATTTGTATAGATAGTCCTTCTTAATTATTACAATAATTAAATGCGTATAATAAACAAGTTGTTGGATTTGTTTACGTCCGTACCTAATGTTGTATTGCTAAACGTAATTTTCTAAAGGTAGAGCGCACTATTAACTAACAAAATTAATAATACATATACATAACTAACAAAATTAATAATACATATACATATACCATAATACCATTTGGGATAGAATAGCGATAGAGTAGCAGATAAACGGTGTAATAGAATATAATGATGCTCATTTCCTGTTGGATATTTTAAAAATTATGTTACAACCTTTATAAGATTATATTTTGATGATGGTAATATGTAACTAATAATGCATAGACTGATCGTACTATCTCTGTATTATTTATATTAAAATGATGTACACTATTGAATAGAGCCATCCATTTAAAGATTATAGATAATCTTAACGATGCTCGGCAACAGGACATAAATAATAACGTTCATACGTTTAAATTTATAGTTGTTTCTAAGATATATGATGCCATTTGTCATTACGTATTGAGCAATTATTGCATTGAGTACCTGTACTTATTGCAGTTGAAAATTATACTGTGGGGAGTAAATCAACCTGTCTGTATTGGATATTATGCTTTTTTTTATTGGTAATAGGGAAACGCTTGACCACAATCTCGCCTGATGTTAAGCTGAGATGTGGTCTAAGATGGAACGCGCTTCCCTAGAAGGTACCTGTTCACTCTACGCTTGAAATAAAGTTTTATTATGTGCTTAAAATAAATTTTTATTGTAGTGTCAGATTTTAACCCAAAATTCATTTCTATATAAAAATAATCATCATTAAATGATGGGAGGAAAAAGCTGGTAAACATAGATTCGGCACATTTATGGCAATGTAGAATATATTAACTGCGTAACACCAGGACAATAATACGTCACAAACAATCCAAAAATCTCTAATGAGGTTTTAATAATTTGTCTCATGCAAATGTTCAAATGATTATCATTTGTTCAAAACTTGACATTGGCAGAATCCGTCCTCACTGGGATCGGGAGTTGCCACTTGAAAGAAGAAGCAGAAATGTTAAGAACATAATATTATTCTATGCATCTGTGTCCTAATTTTGTTTAGTAGCTTTTTGGTCTTCATAATTATTATAGCTTTTGTCCGTCTGTTTTATTTTCTTCTCATTCACTAATCTTCATAAAATGATAAACTGTATAATATTGCGCACTTTTCATAAAATTCCAGTACCTTTTTTACGAGCTTGTTACATTTATAATATTCCATATAGAGCATGAAATGTTTTATTGGTTAGCTTCGGTTTATCCTCACATTAGTCATGCCATACAATTAACGTAATAAATCTGAAAACAGGACAAATGTACTTAGTTTCTTGCTTCAATCACGTAGCAAATTGGACGTAGGTATATACCTAAATAATTTATACATAAGTAGTTGAATAAAAACGTAAAAAGTGACAGTGTTTTAAAACTTAGTACTAATGTTGTACACGAAATAATACAATGCAAACATAAGCCATATAAATGGTAAATATTTTTAAACACAACGATAATATTTCGAATTAAGATGGTGCATCAAAATTCAGCGTTTAGAAACAGTTTGCAAAGTTTAAAAAGAATGGCGACCCTGAGGAATTCACTTCGCGAGGTAAATATAATTTTCAATAAGATGTATATAATTTTAAAATTACCAAATAATTTGCTCTGCTAACAACTAAAACGTACCTAGCAAAGTTTTATTGCCTTAATTACCAATAAAATGATGATTAAATATTTCATGAAAAATTCAATTCCTTTACTGTTATTAATTCAAAAATGTAGTTCCTAAGATTAGCGCATTGAAACAAACAAATTTCACCTAATTATAGTAATAATTAATTTTAAATGCGATATAATTCTGAGTTTGAAAATGGCTAGAAACAGGATGGAAGGTATTGTTATGACAGATCTATGTGGTTTTCTCAAAAGATAATTACGCAGGTAAAATCATGTTTTATTAAGAAGCTAACCTAAATATTATACGTTATTTATTTTTTATAAAAACAATTAACATAACTACCACTAAATGTAACTAATTATGATATTTTATGAATTATCTAGAATGCTGAAAGAAATCTAAAGATAACGTTAATTATAAAGTGAAACTGATGATTAAAGAAATTAATATAATAACGCGAAAGCGGTAAATTTTTTTAAAAGTACAAGATTATAATATAATAAATCTGCTTTTTAGCGGTCACGTAGGTACAAAATTTTTGCAATCAGTCCAGTAGTTCTTGATTAACACGTTCAAACAATCAAACAAACAATATAATTACAAATTAATAAAATATATTTTCAGCTTTATTCTATTGCCAGATATATAAATGTAAAGATTAAATAAAGAACTGTAGGTATTTTTTGTTAAAATTCAACGGTATATGAACGGATGATCTAGCATTGTAATGGAACCATTCATATAGAAACATTCTGTTATTTCTATGTCATTCACTAGTAGGTTATCGCGGCTCTGTTCGGATTTTACCCGGGAAGAAACAAAATATTTTAGCCTGTGCTACTGCTATAAACAATATTTTTATAGTGCAAGAATTTTTGGAATCGGTCCTGTTATTTTTGAGTTAAATCGTAACAAACAAAATATCATATCCTACCTGTTCGTAATAAAAACGAACCCACTTTCCTACTTGACTTTACTGCTGAAATTGCAATAGGTATATTGCTAAAATTGATAGCTCCGAGAATTTCAAGTGAGTAATATTAGATTTAAATTCCTGATAATATGATAACCGTTATCACGATACGTATTTATAGGTATTATATGTTATTACTATTTATATTAGTGTTTTAAGTGCAAGTAGTCGTGCTAGTGATGTTCTTAAGTGCGATTGACTCATCAAAATGCACTTACCTACATATGGGAGTATTCCGGTACGTAAAGAAGTAAATATTAGATTACTAGATTCATTAAAATAAAAATGGTTAATAATTAACTACCTAAAACGTAAAACGAACAAAAGTCTGAGGCATATTAAAAAATCAGTGATGTGTGAGTAATGAGTACCTATCATATTATTATGAAGGTATACCTAATGTTAGTTCGGTTAACTCCCGATAGAAATATTTAAACTATGTGTTGTTATCGTATATTTTTATTATATGAAATCAATGCAATGAATCAGTTTTATAGCCTTCAAATGCTTTAGAAGTGAGATTTATTTGGTTGATTTTTATTTAATTTCTCATATTTACAAGCTTTTCATAACTCGGTGCATATTGATTCATGGTACAAGTATTCATTTTTTATTTATTTATTTATTTTATTTTTCATTTCAGAACCAAAGAGACATATACATAATATAATAATACTCAACCAAACAACTTACATACTACAGATTATCCTTTTATTTTTCTTCAATTGTTATAACTCATTAAAAACCCCACACAGTCATACCTGTCCACGTAACAATTTCACTGAAACACCTCGTGCCAAACCTCTCCATGACCCAATTTAAGCGTTTGACGTAATACACGTATTGTTATTACTAATTTATAGTAATATTATTGGGAAAGGTAATTTACCAATGTGGTTATTATTTAAGAAAACACGAATTTCGTCATAAATTGTCTCATAATTGAATAAATTGTTGTGTAATTGTATTGCAATTGAGAGTGGTTTCCCTGGGTGATGTACTTGGACCATACTACTATCTACTCTACGGCATGAAAGATAACAATTTTAAGTTAACTATTATTTAATAGTATTCTTAAATCTCAATGTTACAATAAATTGTATACTATCTGTACAGCTGCCTAAAAACTATTGTGTGCATTGGAATTGTAGATATAAAACTCACAATAATAACATTAACCAATAAAAAATGCATTGATATATATTATTCATGCATAAATACAAGATAAATACAGTAAAATAAAAACAATCTCTAGCTTATAAATAAACAAAACATTTCCAAACTCCAATCTGAAAACTTCAAATATTACCCAAGTGTAGTTATATAAGGGTCGTCTGACGTAAATCAAATTCAAGTTCATGAAAATCGTTCAGCCCCAAGGTTCTCGACCTTGCGAGGACGCCCTGACCTTGTGGTCCAACCTTGAATACCCTTAAGTTTACTCCCAACGTCACAGAGACGGACTTTGTTACTTTAAACTGAATCTAGAATAAAGGACGTCTCTACTATCTTTGTAAGATTAATGGTATAATTCACAACTTCTGAAAATGTTCTGTTTGGCAAATCTGGAAAACTTGCTGAAAGTTCGTCAAATATGCTCTCCATATTTCTCTCTTCTTTTTTCGAACTGATTCTTCTAACACAATACTCTTAATAAATAATCACCCAAAGAGCTATCAGCTAACCGCATCTTTTATAATAATTTATTCTGAAATCACTAGACACTATTTGTTCTAAAATCACTACTTTTACTAAAATTAAGTGATGCAATACTTATACCTAAAATGTTTCCTAAAGGTGCGTGTACGTGCATATTGGCATAAAACATATGGGGAAAATTATGTTTCACGTATTTTGTAATGCACTTATTTTTCGTAATATTATTAGGGGTTTACCTTAACTGAATATGAAAATTATAACAGCAGAAAATGGGTACTAGGAAACAGGTATATAATATATTATTATATTATCAATTTCCTCTTTCAAATTATTTAACAAAGCTATTCATACTGACGTTTATAGAATAGTATCTTACTGTGTGTGTTATTTATTCAATCACCCAAATCAACTTCCTAAATCAAATTTAATTATGTAAATGCAGACTAAGTTTATAAACATTAATATAGGTAATTTTATTCTTATTATTTCAAGCAGGGCGTGAATTGCACACTTGCAAAATAACACATGCACATTGCACATGATTGTATCACTAACAATGTTTTGAATAACTTACTACGTCATATCATCATATTTATAGTCTGCGATGGAAAGATATCCCGAGCTAGCTAGAGAGTAGAGATTAGAGCTAATATCACTACATAGTACACTATAATACAAAGTCACTTATCGCTATCTGTCCGGCTGTCCCCATGTAGGAATGCCTAAGCATCTCAATCATCTCAAGATCTAAATCTTCAAAACGCAAAGGAATTTGCTGCAGCTTTTTTTATAGATAAAGTGATTCTCGATGAAGGTTTTATTATATCATTTGTTAAGTTTTAGACCAAACAAGCGAAGGCAAGGCATGGCGAAAGCTGATGTAATTAAATACAAACATATAAACGGGGCATGAATTGCACATTTGCATATGCACTTGATAATATCACAAAGATTACGTTTGGAATAACATACTACGTCATAACGTTGTATTTACAGTCTGTGATAGAAAGATAACCCGAGCAAGTATATTATTTGTGCCCAATCGGAGGTAAATACGGCTCTGTGCCGATCGATGACCTTTTATACAATAATCATTGTGCGCAGTCAGCTAATCTAGATGGCTATGTCCCGTCTGAATCGCTTTTTTGTAAATCTTTGTTATAAATCTGTTGCTTAATCTGTTCTGTTTGTTTTGATTTTCGTTGCAGTTAGGTTATTAAATTATGGAATTAGTTAATTAATGATAATTGCTTATGTCAACAATAGTTGTGACTTTACTTAATTACAAAATTATGTTTCAACTGCAACTTAGAGTCAAATAACATTGTTTTCAATTTATAAATTATGCATTAAGTTACTGACTACTAACATTAACTGATTATCAGATACCAGAATTCAGCATTCTATAGTTACTATTTCAACCCATGTTTTAAACATCGGGAAGCCAAGGAAGTATTCATAAACTAGGTATTAACAAATGTACCTACCAAAATACTTCTACATAAAAAATATCCCCATTACTACAGATTTTTAACATTCCCTCATTTGTTATATCAACCCGATTTACCTATACTTACATATAAATTTCCCTATTTATAGACATTTTAACAATTATTTTCTTGTTACAGCAAAAGGACTTGGAGTCACAACTCATCAAGCCCACGCGGTGCGGCAGCGGGCACAGCATCTGGTGGACTCTAGCTATTGATATACCTTTATTATTATTAGGTAAGAGATTAATCCCTACTAATCTCAGATAGTATCGTTTGGATTTTATCGCAAAAAATTTTAACCTATTATTTTCCAAATCCAAAATAATCAATTAAAAAAGATGTTGTATTACTACGACCTATATTTTAATATGTAGATACTCCATAATTTGTCATCTATTTTCATACGTTATTTGACAGATAATCTAAACGCACCCTATCCAGAAGTTGTGAAAACAGCCGTTATATTTCAAAATTTATAATACACGTATGACACAGATAAAATAAGAAAACTCTTATAAATATGATTCCATAGTGCTATGTTTATGATTCCAAAAGCTTTCTACCATAGATAAATTTAAAAGTTACAAAAAGGCGCGTAAAACTCAGCTCAATATTACCACACTGAACACGGATACAGATTAAATAACACAAAAATGTTATCCCTAACATATCCCTAACTAAAAATATTAACATTAAAGTATACTCTGGCCTACATTGGACGGCATAATATAATGAAAACATCCCATGTTTTAAAAATAAAAAGGTGCTTTAACGGTTAAGTGAGCCGTATCATGATGCTATAATTATAAATCACGAGCATCCAAGAAATCGATTAACTGGCAACATTAAATTATTTTTAAACATGGTGATTTAATATTTATGTCGGGTAACGTAAGACGACAAAGAAACTATACTTACGGCAAACTTTAGTCGTTTAGGAGCAAAAAAAATTAATACGTCATAAATGACAGCTATAAACATGAAGTCTAAACTGTCTAACCCTAATAATATTAAAAAAAAAACTATGCATCACACGTGTGGACCCCACCATGTGTGGCAGAATGCACGCAATCGCAGTCTCAAGAAAAAAAGTAAAAAAAATACAAACACAGTGTCAATGCCTCATAACTCATTTGTATCAATTAAAAATAGAACACACATGATGGCCATAGATAAAATTATAACTATATATTATTATGCTATGAAATTCATTTTTTAATTGAAACTTTCTCCTTATTATCATAAATATTGGAAGATTAAATTACTAGAGGTAAATTCACGTAATTTTTACTTAACCGGTACATATTAATTAATTTTTTGCTATGAATTTATAATTGTTATCTATTTGTTAATTTTAGTCCTCAATAAGCGATCGATAATATTTTCTCCGAATTTTAAGAATGTTGATAT
Organism: Colias eurytheme; assembly: GCF_061535395.1. Taxonomy (NCBI): domain Eukaryota; kingdom Metazoa; phylum Arthropoda; class Insecta; order Lepidoptera; family Pieridae; genus Colias; species Colias eurytheme. The sequence continues at coordinate 1,902,508 of NC_142995.1, read as the reverse complement.
TAACCCAACATTATTCTAAATATACATATAGTTGTTATTTATTAAAAACCTAATTTAGTTTTTATAAGTATTTATTTATATTTAAAATAACATTATCAAGTGAATCTCTAAACCTGTCAAAATAAAATAACATTATAATAATTACTATTATTCGACATAAAAACTTGTTAAAAGTTACTTATACTTTTTTTGAAGATTATAATAGTAGATACCTATGCTTATAATAACACCATTTACCCCTATAATTAAGTCACCTGTTAAACAAGCTTCTATATAATTATTAGTAGTAATATCGATGTTAATCGGGATACGATTCGATTTATCGACTGTTTAGATGTCGATTATCGATTCTTGTTAGTCTGTTATTTGTGTAAATTATAGTATTCTTAAATGATATGAATCTTCAAGGAATCTTTATTGATTTTATTTTCAAATTAACTGGCAATTAATATTGATGTAAAAGTAAAATGAAGAAAAAATCGTTTCATAAATCATTTACGTATTGTTTTAAATTTTTTCAGTATCCCGAGGTTTTTATTAACAATCCTATAACAATTTAGAGAATTGTATGGAATGAAGTCCGTTATCCAACATTAGTTTCACTTTTTGCGTATAGCGCCATCTACCGTCGAGTAGCTGGTCACTGCTATGCATATTTTGTAATTACAATATTTTCAATACTTGTACTCAAATCACCATGCTATAATTATTTTATCGACGTAATATTATATTTGTAATAGTTTTTAACAAAGTTTTGGTTTTCATTCAATTTTCTAAAGGTATAGGTACTAATGACCTTTCATGTCATCACACTTTTTTTAAATAATTTAATTTAAATATAATTTATATAATGTTTTTATATTTTAGTTTATATAAATACACATGACTAAATCGTTTGAAATGTCGAGAGAGGGTCCTATGTTATGTGCGCTCCGATCGGTAAAATGCATTATGCAATATCATAAGTATTAATAGATTTGTCAGGTGATCCCACTCATAATATTCATGGGATAAAATATTATAATGTTTAAATAAATGTCTTAATTAATTTACCTACGCAATTTATTTAATATAAAATATTAATCGAGTAGATAGGAATATATCTTGCAAATAAATAAGATAAATTATTATTGTCTTCGTATTATTCGTATAGTATTTTTCAAATGTACAAATTAATATTTCATCTAATGACTGAAAATCTATCCATACATCACATGAAAAGCCAAAGGTTCAACATTACCTTTCAATATACGAACTATAAAAAAACATCCCTGGCCGTTAATACTTGGAAGAAAATTAAAAAAGAAGCACAAACCTCAAAAAAGGTGCCATCCGCGTTCCAATTTGTTTCTTTTATTCCAGGATCCTAAGCACAAAAAAGTTTCGTTCCCTCTATATTCTTCAGTAAGCTATAAAAACATTGCTGGCCGTTTTTGCTTCCAGAAAAAAATCATATAAATTTTCAAAAAAAAGGCTCGAAACACGTTCCAAATTTTTTTTCCGTTCATGAATCCATGGCCTTCTAGAATATTGGTGATCCTACTTCATAGTTAGGGTTACTCGTGGTGTTCAACGTGATAGCATTACGTATAGTTACATCACAAATATCCTACCGGGTCACCGTCGCAAGGCCAGACATGTTTACATAGACCAGACATTAAAAGGGAACCTTCTAGATTAACTAATAATAGTTTTGGTTTTTCTATATTTGCATAAAAAATCAATTTACATAGTGAAGTGTGTGAAACAGTTGGTAAAATTAATTATTCTTGTAAAAAGCGTATCGCATCTTTTCTTGTAATGAAACGTATTTCAAATTGATAACATTGAATATTCACTAATTTTCAGAGGTTTATTTTAGTGTTCACTAGCGTGATACTTTTATTTGCAGTTCATTTCATCTAAATACTTTAAAATCGATTCCATAGAAATTTCATTACCAGATACAATAACTGGAATAGTAAATGTTTATATCAGGTAAAAATAGAGTCTAAACAGATATGTATCACATTAGCAATAGGGAAAAAAACAAGATCATTTTCTACAGCTTTCTTAAAGAAAATATCTAAGGTGTAACTTAGAATCATGAATCATTTATGCAACTGGTTTTGTAGAGGAAAATAAAGATAGGTAACAAAACATCCAGTTAGGTTTAGAGAAAAGTACAGTTTTCTGTAAGGCTAATAATATCACTGTCTATGACTGTGATAAAATGTGTTTATTATTTTAATTAGTCCTGAATACAATATTCGTAGCAAATTTCAGTCACATTGCTTCAGTAACTACCTAGTTCATTAGTATTTTTTACTCCGCAAATGCAAAGGAAAAAATATCAACGGAATTTAAGCAATAGTCAGACACTTTGGTGTCACCAAGCAAGGTATCAGAATCAAACATAACATTACCCGCCTCTAAGATTTTCAAAAACTTACCTACTCTACCATTTACTTAGGAAGCCAATTCTTGACCATTTTGTATCACATTAATAATTTGAATTTCCTATTTCCATACACACGCTAACGCTACGTAAGTTTCGATGCAAGATTAAAATATTTATAATTGTCATTTCTTACCAATGAATCAAGATTTATACCCGTCAAAAATATGCGGAAGACGCGTAAGTCACCTTGCGAAACTGCCAGGAAAATTTTGACCCCCTCACACAATTGCGCAATTGCCAAATTATTATGACATTGACTTTGAACCCAAAACACCGGATGTAGGGGTCCAAATAAATTGGTTAACTGGTGCGAATGGCCACATCAATGTGATTATTACTTGAATATATCTTTTGTTTGTTGTTAGGACCGGGGACCCTGGTAAATTAGAAGTAAATTGTTGGTAAATACAAAAAAAGTGTGCTAGCATCAAACGATAACATTTAAGGTTTTTAGCAATTCAATTTCCCTACGAATCTTCATAATCAATCGTTCATCCATGTACTTACATAAATGAAAAATTATACGAAAATTTAAATTATGACCTATCTCTGGTTAGAAATTATAGAGTTCAACTCATACCTTATCCTACAGCCTATTTTATTCTCAAAACGAATTTCATCATACTAATATCATCTATTATTTATTCACAGTACTCCTTCTCGTCGGTTTATTCGAGTTTGGTATAATTCCCCACCACAAGAACGGCTTCTACTGCAATGATCCAGCTTTGTCACATAAATTCACGGGAGATACGGTCAATTTTGAGGTCCTCATGTCAACCGCCATTTTGTGTCCTTTGGTGCTGGTAAGTGGCTTCTTCAATTGACAAATAAGATTTTTTTAATACTTTTGTTCTTAAGTAATCTGTCTTAATCATGGAATTAAAATTTTAATCACCTGACAAATAATAGGTACGGATTCTGCTATTAATTCAGCACTAACACCTGTGTTTTACAGTAACTTTTAAGTCATGAATAAAATGATGCTGAATTTCAAACAAAACATATTAACCTTTCATGCCTTAAATATTAAGCAGAATGAGATACAATCCTTCTGCATTTTCCTCGTACAAAACTTTCAGTTGTCTGTACAGATTATTACGAATTAGGTATATCTATACTAATATTATAAAGAGGAAAGGTTTGTATGTATGTATGTATGTATGGTTTTCACGCATAAACTACTGGACCGATTTTGATGAAATTTGGCACACCTGAGAAAGAAAATAGGCTACCTTTTATTGCGAAATTTGTACCATGGGCGAAGCGCTAGTGAAATATAAACAGATATTAATATATTATCACGTTGGCCATTCCAGCAACATTGCAACCAATCACAACTCACATCCAAACTTTATTTTCCAGGTGTTCATAACAGAGTACATCTTCCACACATCGACGTACAGCTCTCAAACCAAGTTGCAACATGTGACAAGGAACACGCTCCTCATATACAGGAGCTATGCGTATGGCCTGTTCTTTAACTTGGGTGTGATTGAGGTCATGAAAGGGCTCATTGGGAACCCTAGACCGACCTTCTTTGATATCTGTGAACCGGATGCTGCTAAAACTTGTAATGGGTAAGCCCATTTAACCTATTTTAAAGAGACTAGGGTACTAACTGTAAACTGAATTTCATGTTCAAGTCATGAAGCGTTTTGAACTTTAAATAAAAATCACATTCTAAATAAAAAATAACAATCACAATCCGATAACAGATTGGTAAAACACACTTACAAATGAAGGCTCATACAATATTTTAAATAAACTTTGTTTAAATAAGAAATCTTGACGTACTATTTCGAGCTCACACAGGCACGTTTATCTTAGTGCAGAATTAAAGTAAATAATACAATAAAACATGGTACTATTTATTTACTGTATACTAAAATTATTTTATTCTTCCCAGGTCAGAATACGTAACAACATACGAGTGTACTTCAACAAGATTCTCCAAATGGTACCAGAGCGACTCCTATCACAGTTTTCCTTCAGGCCACACTTCTCTATCCGTGTATTGTGGTCTATTTATGGCGGTAAGTTTCTTTAAAAGTAAGTATAATATGTTAACAGCTAAATTATTCGAACAACAACAATTTATTTATATTTTCCTTCCGCGGTTCCACCCACGTAGTCAAGGGAAAACCCGCATAATGATATGTTTAAATATCATCCAAATTGGTTTAGTCTTGGTTTAGTGGTTGTGTCGTGAAGAATAGACGGACAGACAGACATATAGAGTTACTTTCGTATTTATAATATTACGGATAGTATATAATTAATTACATATTATGGCGTCAATATTATTAAAATGTATTCTAAAGTCACTTATCCATACTTTATTTTAATATTATAAATGCGAAAGTAACTCTGTCTGTCTGTCTGTTACTCAATCACGCCTAAACTACTGAACCAATTTTCATGAAATTTGGTATGGAGATATTTTGATAACCGAGAAAGGACATAGGCTACTTTTTATCCCGGGAAAATGACGCAATCCCGGAAATCCCACGGGAACGGGAACTATGCGGGTTTTTTTTGACTGCGCGGGCGAAGCCGCGGGCGGAAACCTAGTGTGTTTAATATAGCTTTCTTTTAAAATAAAAGATTTTTATTTAAGCATAAAATTTCCCCATTATAGTGGTACCTCCAAAAACGCGCGTTCGACTGGCAGCACCGCACGGTATTCCTCGTGCCCGTCATACAGATGACGTGTCTGACGTATGCCGCTGTGACGTCACTCACGCGGATAACGGACCATAGACATCATTGGTGGGATGTGCTTACTGGCGCTGTGATTGGGGTTGCCAGTTTGGTGTATACGGTTAGTAAACTTTTTCTATTTTTTTCTATACATTGATCTCAGACTATGTAGAGTTTTTAATCTGTGGATCTATGAAAAACAGAGCTAAATAAACTTTTAATTGATGTTATTAAAGGGAACTAGAACGGAATTTCTTAAACTCGTCATAATTCTTCTCGTACAATAATTTTTTAAAAAAAATCTCATAATAATTATTTTAGAAATTGATTTTTTTTAGGAGAAGATACCTATGTATTGTGTTGTCTGTGTTATTACTATTAGTAACGGTAGTCGGTAGTAATTGTCCGTATTGTATATTTTATTTATCCTGTAATAATTCGAGACGTCCAGTTTCTCATACTGAAATTCCTTTTTCCATTACAGGTATTAGTACTCTGCAACAATTTCAAAATAATGTCTAACTTGGAGAACAAAGTTATGACAGAAAGTCAGCACACCGTTCAAACGTTGGTCTTCGATGAACGGCAAAGATCTTCTTTATAATAAGAAAACACAACTTAAAACAAATTGAAATAAAATAATAATTGATGCTAAGAATTGATGTAACACCAAATATTGTACGTCAAATTAAATATGATGCAGAAATTGTTTTAGATTTCTGCCGTTTGAGGTATGACAATATGGACCAATAGCGTTGCTACAAAATGACAGAAATAAACGAATGGCGCTTTCGCATTGGCTCTAATTTACTTCATCCACTAAGCTATTCATGAAAATAATGAAATTTTTTAATGTTGCCTGCAATTATAAAAATATTTTGAATGGATTTGAATAAAAATATTGTAGGTAGGTTATTATAAGTAATCTATTTTTAAGTATGTACATACAATAATTTATGTCAGTATAACTGAATATTGAAACCATAGTTAGTACGTAATTTTTATATTACCGATAATTATTGTTAAAATATAGTAGACTGTAAGTTTGTCAATGCTCTTGATTAGATATTATGCTTATTTTTATTTATATAATATATGATATTTATACTTACTTTTAACTTCACAAACAATAGAATTCACGTATAAAATTAATGATAATAATTATTTTGCATTAGTAGAGTTCAGTTACTGAAGAAATAGCTAGATACGTTTATTTATAAATAGGTACCTATGAAAGTAGAAACTCATAATTATGTTATTGAAAGTTCGTTTTCTAAAAACCATACCCATGTACCATAATTAAGTAAAATAAATGATATAAAAAGTAATTATTCTAATTAAAATTTTAAATCTTTACGTAAAGCCTAACTAAAATAGAATAAAATGATCATAAAATGATCAGCTGATATTGAACTAAGTTCAATATTTACTGGATATAATAAAATAAATTTTTTTCTATTTTTCGCATTACTTTGCAATATTTATTCTACATTTAATAATCCATACAAACGATGTTTTTGAAACCGATTGAGATTTATTTATCAAATTAAGTATCATTGTGTTATTTTAACCAATGCTGGTCATTGTAGGAATTATTATTTTTTAAACGTTTTACTTTTACGATTTCTTTAGTTATTTAAGTCTGTAAATGTGATATTACTTTATTGTATCCTTATTTCTAAGTCTTTTGTACTTGTTGTAAATAAATATTTTTCCTTATAAATTATTTTATTTCTTACCTTGTTTGAGATGCGTGAGATTTTTCTAGCTAACGAAGTAAAATATTGTTACATAAAGTTTCATGAATGGAAGTGCTATATGCGAACCCAGCACCTTGTGTTGGAATTTTACCTCAATAAGCATTAGGTACCTAGGTACATACAACGCAAACATAATATTTTTAAGCAAGCAGCTACTGATGTTTTTTTTTTAATAAACACAGTGCAAACAAATAATATAATTATAATATTTATTTATTTATTTAATTTTATACCTCATCCAGGCATCGAAGTTAGCCCCGGCTGATCAAAATAGATTCGAAAATAAAAAGAATAAAATGTTGTGTGGTTTTATGAAACCACGGTAAAAGTGAAACTGTTCGAACGGTTCCGAACACTGCTTTGTGTAGCGCATGTCGCGTGTCGGTCGGAGTAGGTATACCTACTCGGCAGCCGCGATACACGCGACATGCGCTACACAGACCAAAAAGTTTGAGACGATGTAATAAAAGTTTCACTTTAATAAATAAGAAAGCGTCCCCAGATAGATATCCGACCGTAGGTAGATGAATAAAGGTGTACACTGTACAACTAAAATAATAACGACTTTTGAAAAACAAGATAACTTCACAACTCACAAGTTTATATAATAAGACATAACGCTAACAAAATACAGAAATGTTAGGCTAGACGTAAGTAATCAATAAAAAATCAAACGATTAGTCAATTTAAACATTGCATGAAACGTATGTATGTACTCGCAGACCCTCACGCTGACTACACAAATAACAATATAATAGGCGTTGCTCAAGCAATGATTATTTAAATAAGGATGTGGTATTCGATTCCCGTGTGATGCAATTTGTTAAGATGACATCAATTTAAATAATGGTCGGTATGTGATATTCGGATAAATCGCGTATTTATTAAAGATATTATTTATTTAGAGTTCGATCAACTGAAGAGGATGTTATCAATCTGATTTTAAATTAAAAAGAAAAAATATCTGTGGAATAATTCAAGCATAGGTACTGATTTTCTTCTAGAAAGTTCTGTAAATACATACCTACCTAATTCAAATTTCAAAATAATTAGGAGTATGAAGTGAAAAATAAAAAAAATCGATATAATATTTTGAAAAACAAACAGCTGATGTACAAACAGCTGATGTATTTATTAGAATTAAAAAAAAATCTTTTAGTTTTTAAAAAAAAAAATTTCTGGTCCATATATGTATACCTACTACCTAGTACCTACTAGCGGTCTGCCCTGGCTTCGCCCGTGGGCCGTGGTACATGTTTACGTTTTCTCTCCATAAGAACCATCCTCGTACTTCAAGGAATATAAAAATAAGAATTAACGAAATCGTTTCAACTATGCTATGGTTCAACCATAGAAATCTAAATAATAGGTTCAACCCTATGGTTCAACCGCTTTCAAATTTTGCGCTTAGCAACACATTGGGCGATTCATTTTTATTATTAGGTACAGTATATGGATTGTATAGATATTTTCTATTAATTAATTATACAAGTTCACGCAATGCGTTTTTGACTATAAAATTAATACTTTCTCACTTACATAAGAAGCTTATCAAAGAAAATAATAATGTTAATTGCAGTGTTTCCGTTAAACTGACACACATAGATAACGGCAGATCAAAGATGGAAGTTTTTGTTAAAAGATAGTTAAGATACGCGTGTCTAATTATAATATTAACACATTTTACTATGTATAAATTAATATAGTAATCTGTTAAATAACATCATCACTACATAGTATAAAACAAAGTCGCTTTCTCTGTCCCTATGTCCCTTTGTATGCTTAAATCTTTAAAACTACGCAACGGATTTGATGCGGTTTTTTTTAATAGATAAGAGTGATTCAAGAGGAAGGTTTTAGTATATATTATAATTTATTAGGTTTTAGACAAAGCGGGCGAAGCCGCGGGCGGTAAGCTAGTAAATAATAATCTCTTTTCTCTATACTATAGCTGTTAGGTCATATAATATTATAAAGAGGGATAAATTGATTATTTCTATTTTCTTGAGAAATTGATAATTTGTACTAATTAACTCAAAAATTTTTACTGCAATAATTGTAGTAGGTACACCTAAACTCAATTTTAAGTTTATATCCAAAATAACCTCTACCTACCATACAATAAAATGGTGTGTCCAAAAAACTTACATACCTAATAATTATTATAAATTATTAGGTAAGCAAGTTAGGTAACTTTGTTCATATACTACTTCAATATTTAGCCACAAAACGCAGCCAAGAAAAGCCCTATACAAAACCGTTTATTCACCCAGCGGAAAATCCAACAGCATAATTGCAGTCGATTATGCATCCCCTACCTGCGTGCAACAATGCACTGTGACTCATGTCGCTACTTACTAACTAACGATTACTCTTTTTGTTGCTATGAAGGCTTTAGGTGTAAGCAAAGACACTATTTCGATTTTAAAATAGCAATATTTGATAGTTCTCGACTATGAGTACGAATTGTCTATATTTTTCAATTATCTTCTGTGCAACCTACCTACTCGTACCAATACATATAATACTAGCTGCGCTTCGCAGTTTCACCCGCGTGGCTCCGCTCCTGTTTATCTTAGCCTAATTATATATAGCCTTCCTCGATAAATGGGCTATCTAACATCGAAATAATTTTTCAAATCGCAAAAGTAGTTCCTGAGATTATTGCGTTCAAACAATCAAACAAATAAACAAACTCTACAGCTTTATAATATTAGTATAGATAGCTAGCTACTAGCTGTTACTATCACAGTATTACAATATTATTTAAGTATAGATATTGTAATACTGTGTTATTATTCTGTGGTATAGATTATATTCTATGCTATAAAAGCTCCCTTTACTTCTTCGTCATTATACTAGCCTAAGTATATAAGTATTCTGTGGTGATATATAAATTTTTTTTGTTTATAAATTAAACGTGGGTAATTTTGAGTTATTCTTTTCAGGTGAACAATCCGAGGCTTGTATGTAAAATAGATTCAGCTAAAGGTTTATGTGAAAGAGTAATACACGCTCTCAAGATCATCATCAATTAATTATAAATAGTGTAACTACTAGCTTTCCGCCCGCGGCTTCGCCCGCATTTTCAAAGATAAACCCGCATAGTTCCCGTTCCCGTGGGATTTCCGGGATAAAACCTATCCTATGTGTTAATCCAAGTTACCTCTCTATATGTGTGCTAAAATTCATTGTAATCGGTTCTGTAGTTTTTGCGTGAAAGAGTAACAAACATCCATACATCCATACAAACTTTCACATTTATAATATTATAATAGGATAATAGGATAGAACTTGTGTTTGCAAAACAAAAAATACACAATTGATTGACATTACAATAGCACAATAAATAGGCGCTATGTTTAGCGGTACATATTGTTATCTAAACATGGTGAATTAACATTAATTCGTGACCCGTTACTATTAAGTCAATGACCTGCAGGAATTATGCCAACTTTTAATATAAAACTTCACTACGATAATAAGCTTGATTAATTCAATTCAATTTAGGTGCTTTTAAAAACTATCCACGTTTCAGCAATCGACTTCGAATTCGGCTTACAAAATAATAAAAAACTAAATTGTACTTTCTAATTTAGATCCTGGGCCCATATGATACTCTTTTTAAATTAATTTAGATAATATAGTAGGCATTAACTTTCTTCTATTTACGCAAGTATCGCTGTTGTTTTAATTAATAATCTCCAAATAAATATTTACTCTCACGCTTGTAATTATCTAATGCTTCCAAAAAGGCGTGTAACCGAAAATAGAATTTAAGTGAAGTGTCAAAAAACTAACATGGCGGCGACAGGTTGAATGTGGGGAATGAGAAATAACGCTATGTGTTGAATGATTTGTTGATCATTTATTTATAGACTGCCTCCTTGGGCTTAGAGAGTTCTTCATTCTTGTTAATGTTATGTTTACTTAATAACACATAATAAGCAAAGAACTTGAAGGTATAGGCATAGATTACAAAATGGTAGGTTAGTAAACCAATTAATGTCTGTGGTAAAAGTATGATGTCATGTATGAAATTCTATTTAAAACTTGAACATTTATTTGCGGACAAGATCCAGTGAATATACTCAAAAAATGAGCCCGAACTGCAATCGATTAAAACAGATTTAAAACAAATAAATAAATTCCACTGCAGTTTTAAACAAACACTTTTCAAAGAACTGTTTCGCAACATCTGCGCGAAAAATTTAAAGTTTATCTTATCAAGAATAGAGCTTAGAACAAATAAATATTCCAGTTAGTAGGAATTCAGCTTAAACTATCCAGAACTTCTTAGAAATGCAGATCCGTGTGTTTTCATCGTGATTCGATTTACTGCTGTTAAGAAATGCGTCTAGGAATTTTGGGAAAATAAAAATTACATGTTTGGATTTTTCGAGGAATATGTTGTTATAAAATATGGGTTTTTCTATTAGTTTCTAGTATGCGAGGAGGATGAAATAAATTAGCTTGAAGTTACTGGAAATGTCTGATGATTGTAAAATATATTGTATTTTATGTTATTCCTTTTCAAGACGTTTTAATGAAATTGCCTAGGTACTGCAGTGCGTCTAGCATGTTCGCAGATGGCGCCATCAATGACTTCTTCGCAATTATTAGATTGCGAATAGCATCTTTTTGGTCACGTATACGCTCCCGGGCCCCGGCTCCTCTAATAACAAAATCATAAATACGCTCTCCGAGTACTTGAACAGTCCCATTTTTAGGTATTGGTTGTGTGTTCATTTAGGTAGGAACCGTAAATAGTTCAATTGTTTTTTATACTGAAAAATAAGTTAAAGTTAATTAATGTTGTTAAGTTAAATGTCCCAAATATATGCCAAATTGTAAATGTATGTGTAATTATATTATGTATGGATATTGATGTCTGAAATAAAGATTTATTATTATTATTAACGTTATTTACGAACTAAATTCATCCGAAAGTTCTTAAAACACTATGATTATTTTAAAAACGCACAAAGACTCAAAAAGATTAAAAATCCACACAGAATTAATATTTAGCACAGATAATATTATAAAAATTATATTCGTCCATGATAATAATTATAGTAGGTATACTAGTCTTTACATTGCTCTTTTTAATTTTCAAATTTAACGATAAGAAACAGTTGTTTCATGTTTCTCTTGGATATTTAAAACGTATTTATGAAGTAACGTAGGTACGTACCTAGACGTTGTACATAAAAGGTGTCCAAAATTGTTATTGTTTAAATTATTTATTATTCACAGGTTCCTTTGAGCGTCAGCCGTCAAGAAGCGCTTTAATCTCCGAATTTCCTTTCAGAGATGTTATTTAAAATTCGTTGTTTATGAGAGCTTGTTTGAAGATAGAGTTATCTATGGTTGGTTAATTTTGAAACTAAATTGTCCTATATATTTTCAAACGTTTTCAAACATCATGATATACGCGTTTGGGTCGAGATCAAAATATGTGCATTGTTTTATCTATTTATAACCTACAATGTGTCTTTTATCTTTATCTCATTTTTTATTATGATTGTCTATTATTTATTGGAGTACCTAATGTAGCCCAGTTTAATAGCTAATCCCAGTTTATTTTCTTGATTTTAAACAAGAAAATAAACTGGGATTAACATTTCATTACCTATGTCAAAATGTCAAAGTTAATGCAACTTTCTTGTTTATTTCTATTTTAAAAGCAATTTAGACAGTGCGCGCACGAGCAACTTTGTCTCCGCAACTATTTTGTCTCCGCAACTATTTTGTCTCTCCCACCTATGGGCTAGTATGAAAGTGCGCGCACGTAGCGACGCAACTCCCCATACAATTGATGGGAGAGACAAAATAGTTGCAGAGACAAAGTTGCTCTTGCGCGCTAGCTCTTACTTGGTTGAAAATAGATACCTAAATTGACTTTGACGGGACGCAAATAATAATATAAAAATAACGGCTCCACAAACATTCCCATGCTTGACGCGTAGGCTTGCACAAACATGCAGTTGTATTCTACAATGTTATGAAAATATATACAAGACGCTTGGGTAAATTAACGGTATTCAGCTTTTGTATATATTTCAGAGATACTGCAAGATTGATAAATGAAATAAAAATATAGGTACCTAACTTTTCATTTACGTATGTAATAGGTATTCTAAAATGCGTGCTACACACACATGTAATTCTATATAACATAGACATGTCATTTTAATACGCGAATTGACAGATTTACGGGCGAAAAAAAGAATGCGAATTGTAGAGATACGCAACAGACGGCCTTACCGCAAACGCATTTATTGAAAAAAACATTACTATATTTTCGTGATATGCTGACCTACCTACCTAGTGGTAGATCATAAATAGTTAGGTGCATTTTTGTGATAAAAAAAAACCAAATTTAAATGACACCAATTTTAAACAACCACAAAAGAAAGTGCTATCCCAACAAAAGTACCAGGCTCTCATAATGTACCAACAAGCATACGAGCCCTATTCACACAGCCAGTTGACAGTTTTAATAAAGCTTTCATGCTATTATCACTCTTAACTATTATCGATAGGGTGGTTTTTTGCGTGATTTTCAAATGGTGTTGAGTGCATGCCAGGTCCATTGTTTTTCTAGTGACGACACAGCACGAAGGATGCTCAACGTCGCCTACTTCCTACATCATTCGATTGTTTTGAAACGTTTTCATTGTATCCAAATTTTCTTTATTTTAAGTTGTAAGTTTTATAAATTATAAAAAAAATTGGTTGTCTGTAAAGTCGGTTTACTGACGATAGTTGAACGTGACAACGTCCGATTGTGCTTCTTTGTCGCTCGTTCCGCGCTCTCGCTTGCACTTCAAGCCTTACATGGAACGCCTCAGAGCGAGGTAACGCCGCATGAGTCATGTTTTTTCGTGCGTGCAGCCGGCTCTATCGAATTATAAGACGTTGTCACGTCAAAAATATTTAATAGGTACTTAAAAGTATCCGTATGACCGACGTTTGCTTGGTATTTTTGTCAATAATTTATCACCCGAACATTTATCTGCTAAGTTTCTTGAAAATTATTACAGCCGTTTCCGAGATTCAGATTATAAAAATGACTGTCCTTTCTCCGCCTAAACAAAGTTTTATCTATGTATGTATCGGACCATGGAATTGCAAATACATAACATGAAAAAGATTTTGTTAAAATCGTCTCGTTTTACCTATAACAATGGAAAAAGCAAAGCTCGGTCAGCACAGCATGAGCGGTGGCAAAACGACGATGAAGTGTCAATATATGCTAACTACAAAAACTACATTTTTCAGTAGATAAAAAAAACGTTTTATTTCTTTTTCGTTACCGTTTTTAATTATTATTTTAGCTTACGTTCATTATCAAAGGATATTAGATATTATGGAATCATTTATGAAAATGTAACTTCAAAGCTTTTTAAAAAAAACATGCAGATATTAGATATTGCTTGTAATTGTATTTAAACAGGAAGCCGTATTTTTTAGATACAATTTATTGCCAATATACTCAGAAGAAATTGTTCTAAAGATTACAACATTTTTTTATTTTAATATTAGGTTTTTGTATCAATACTATAGTAAAATGTTGATTTAAAATCCTGTCACTACACGTGATTATGCTCGAAGATAGTGGTTTTAATATAAAACATTATTTCAATTTGTTCAACTTCATATGGACGAGATTTTCTTGCTGCTTTGGTTATAATGGCATAATCACTTGGAACGTAAATTTCTTTGTTCTTAAGTTGGCGTTCAAGTCAAGAAATATAAGATACTACGTGAACACACGTCAGAGCACAACAGCGTCGAAGATTTACTCATCTTCACGGACGGGTCCAAGACTGAAAATGGCACGGGTGCTGGGGTCTTCTCTGAGGACCTAAACAATAACATCTCGCACCCCTTGGGACCCCGTAATACAGTATTTCAGGCTGAATACCTAGGACTTCTACTTGCAGCTTTAGCCATAATCAAAAGGAATGTAAAAACTTTTCGATTCGGATCCTATCATATGCAAAGTATAGGATAGCAAAGCAGCACTCATGGCAATCAAAAGCCATGAAATCACTTCAGGGTTAATTCTAGTGTCACCTAGCCCTAACTAGGGTATGTGATCTGGGAAAGTCCCTAGTACTGCAATGAATAAAAGGACACAGTAACTCATGAGGAAACGATGCTGCTGACATATTAGCCAGAAGGGCATCTGAAACACCGGTCATGGGACCTTTTCCAATTATACCGCTACCTGCAAGCTTGATCCGGCTGATGATTACCCAGCTCACTAGCACTGCACAAAAAGCAGAATGTTCAAGCAGATCTGACTGCAAGCATGCCAGAGAAGCCCTACCAAACTTTGACTCTAGACTTGCACGTCCGATTCTCAACCTACGCAGAGTACTACTACGTGTAATAACAGGGACCCTCACAGGGCACGGCCCCTTCAACAAACATTTCTTTAATTAAGGGATCACAGACAGTCTGCTATGCAGAGCATGCATGGCGTCCGAGGAAACGGCAGCCCACGTCATCATGGAATGTACGGGGGTTGCGGAGTACAGGGCAAGACACCTGGGGTCTCCCGGGTCCCTCCCTGAAGCCTTCGGCAGCCCTCACAAGCTGCTTGGCTTCATGTGCTCGGGTGGTTTCAGTTTTAGCTGGTTTCCCCCACCTCCCTCTCTCACGCAAAATAGGCGCTTGACCTCGAGTTGCGGAGAAATGCCCGTATATTATTATAAGTTGGCGTTCAATGGTGCTATGAACTGAATCGCATTCCATTTGCGTGTGACTGGGTTCTAAAAACTTTTGAGTTATAGTAATATTATACTTTTTACTAAAATATAATAGTGCGTTCGACATAACTGCGTTGCGATTTTGGTAAGTGCATCCTCATCATCATGCAGTAGTTTTGGAAAAGCATCAAGAAACTCATCAAGAATGGCAATTTTTCGATGGTTTGTTGAGTTTGATGGAGAAGCACGTGTTAGAATACTTTCTTCTTGGTTTGAAAGCATGCAAAACTCTTAACCCAGGAATAAACTGTAAATGAGCCCAAGGAAAGCGTGCTTAAAAACATAGAGCGGACGCTTCAGGGTGTAGTTAGAATATATTGCCAGCAAAAATGACGCAACTTTTGTTATAAGGTATTGCTACACTTTAATATTTGCTCAAATTGACTGTTTACAGAGAAATGACCTTTATGGGCCTATGTATTACTCTATTTTAAGTACGAAAATGCTATAAAACGAAAATCGCTAAAATGTTAGTTAGGAGGTATTGATACTTCATCGTCGAAAAGCCTTTTAATGAGCTTTCAATTTAAACTTTCAATACGCCTACTGACTGCACAAGATTTATAACAGCTATGGGGTTTGCCACTGGTTTCTCATTTCCGAGGATTCATGATTTGTAGGTATTAGGTAAATTGGGGCTTACTTTAAAAAGTGTTCTTTTGTGGATTTTGTGTATAAATATGATATTCGTATTCCTGTAATGGGGTAGTATTTTTCAATCTAAATGATATAAAGTGTACCTATCGTATTTTATACTTTTTAAAAGATTTCTTGGCGACATAACGCCAGTAGACTATAACTATGGAGTAGGTATAACTATGGAGTTATACCCATTTGTCTCTATTAACTACTATTTTATGTAACGTAATGGTCGAGTTTTATATCAACTGCACGTGGCGTGTTATATTACATGCAATCATGTAATATTGCGTTATTCTGGACTATCATATATGTCATAAAATGTAATAATAATAATATGGTTATGGTATAACTGCTACTGTGTTCAGTTGGCAACAACGTGCAAAATTAAAATAGGAAACGTGCTGTGAACAAATATAGCAAAAAAAACTTTAGATTACTATCTGTAAACTGATTATAATAGTTAAGCCAGTTTTAGAGCAGAGACAATGAGTTACATAGTAACTAATACAGTTTAATCTGTGACAATGAGCGGTTGCAATTTGCACCAGAAAACAATGTGCGCCAATTGAGCGAAACATGCTTGAATGAACTAAAAAAAAAGAACTTGTTTATGGTAGAATTTCCATGAATCTTTTAATTCTTCTCTTACTACATCCATTAGAGCCATTACTTACTCCATTTATTTTTTTTGCATAATAAGCATGACAAAATACTGATACTGATGAAATAGGCGTACAAACTACAAACTCCTAACATTACTAACAATATTTTTGGTAATGTATCGTGTCGTATAAACATTCGTCAATACAACTGGACAATGCCTACAACAGTGGCCTTGAACTTACAGCCCGTTCAAGAGCGAGGATATGCCAAAACAGAGGGGCTGCAATTGGCTAATAGCATAATTGGACACTCTTCCTCCATTCTTTATGTCAAGTTAAATCAGAAAATTTATTGCCCTCATTACTAACATGACAGACGCGTTTATTTGCGACGTAAGAAATTGTATGTATGTACGTCATCATATTTATTGAATAATTGGTTTATTCAGATATTTTTAAGCTTAATCATAAGATCATATCAGTCCCTATGACTATACAGACATACTATAATGATTAAAAGTAAAAAAATTATTAGTAAAAAATGTTTTTTTTTTAAATTGCGTGCCGGGCCGTTTTCAAATTATGTTACTATTGTTCCAATTATTTCAAGCTTATCATTTCTAGCAAACCTATATTGTCAAAACAATTACCTATGTCCTATGTTGTTTGGTGCTATTAATTCACAAACTAAGTTTGTGATGTGTAGAGTGTAGACCAAGAAGCTTATATCTTATACACTGGAGATTTCGGTATGAACATTTGACGTGTAACAAGAAAATTGTTGTGTTCTATCACTTTCACACCTAACTTGATATTGCCACTGTTAATACGAAGTTTTCCCAAGGCTACTATGTATGCTGTAATATTCTGTGCAAAAGGTTAGTTTTTGTACATGAGTTTGTTGATAAATTGCCAACAACGTCATTCAGAAGCATTGTTGGATGAGACAATTATTATATTTTATGCTAAATAAAATAAGTATCTGAAACAATAATTAAAAAGCGATACTCCCTGATTATGGGTAGTTACCATAATAAAATTGTAGCAACTCTCACTTTGACAATATGGCATAAGTGTCAAAAAAATTGCGTCGCTTCGAATATTTAAGTTAATATTGTTGCGTATTTAATAAATATTTTCCGAATATAAATAATGTATTGCATTGTGAAAAATTGCAGAAGTTTTTGGAAACCAAATTCTGGCATAAAATTTCACAGGCAAGTGTATATTTACGCTATTTACAATATTCCTCAATACTCATGCATTTACCTGTTTAGAATCATTTTCATGGCAAAAATCGTCAATTTTATCATCATTTTAGTAATCAATCATGCTTAATATCTTCTATCTATCTTCTTTTCCTAATAATTTCATCATTTTTCAATAAACCAATTTAACAAGTAAGGTAACCATGATGACGAGTTTTTACGGATAGCGAAGAGAAAATATTGTAATAGTTAACAAAATTATGATGAACATTTAGAACACCATTTCAAAGATTTTTATACTAGTAATGAAACAACGCACGACATCGATATTGCACTCACATGTGGTTTTATGTTTGTTCTTCTTTAACAAAGAAATTAATAGTTCTTTTAACTTACCAAATTTTTTTTTGTTTTACTTATTTCAGCTTTCCAAAAATGAAATAAAAAGAAATAAATGGCTGTCCATAGTGCCTATCAAGGGTAAAATTTATCAACATGCCAGAATATGCAGTTTGCATTTTAAGGCTGAGGATTACGGTCCAGAAAAAAAATACCTTTTGAAAAGTGCTATACCTTATGTACCTATAAAGATGATAATTATTCATGTAAGTTGACCAGTAATATTATAATACGTTATTACAGTACGTTATTATTTATAGACCATGATTTTTAGTTTTTTTTATTTCGAAAAATCCTGAATATACAAACCAGTGTGGTCACCCACAGAAAGAGACAAAAAACAACACTGACATCATTCAAGGTTATATTTTCTTGTGACAAGTTAATGGTCATAGTGCAATCTCCAGTGTAGACATAAAATAAAAGAAGTTAATATTATGTCCCTAATATTATGTATTATCTTTTACTTTAATATAAAGTATAAATAATTTGCTCTAGTAAAACGTTAAATGAGATTTAAACGTGATTTACGCTAATAGCATCTACAGACGCTCCGATTTGGTTGGTGCCAACCATCCGACCACGACCAAATCGGAAAGTGTAGAGAGCGGTCGGTCCGACATAATTATTATTAATATTGGTTTGACGTGGTCGGATGCGCCAGCAATACCGACCAAACCAACTTCCTATCCGATCCAACCAAATTGGAACGTTTGGAAGCTTTGTTCCGACCAAATCGGCTCATTCCATAGAGTAATATAGGTAATTGGCTCATTCACATTCGCAACGTCGCCGGTGTAGGACGTCAACATGAACGCCGAGGGAGTTACGGTCACCGAACGTGACATATTAATAAAATTACTGGAACTATATAAAGACTTTCCCTGTTTGTGGGACTTAAGTAACAAAGATTACGCAAATAGAGATGCCAGAAATCAAGCGTATTTTATTATGTTAGAAGTATTAAAAAAAATTGACAGTGCGGCTACATTAAAAACCTTAAAAAATAAGTTATAAGCATATGACTGTAATTTTCTCTATTTCTATAGTAGAATTTAGCCCATTATTTCTTCGTAGAGTGCGTTTCATGAAAGAGTTCCCCTGCCGTTATGTTGGCATACTTGACTGTCAAAAACGAAAATATTTTTTTTTAATCAAAAATGACAGAGAAAATATTCTCCTTTCTTCATAGCCTTATCCCGTATCTTACGTGGTCGGCTGCCTAGAAAGGAGAATATTTTCTCTGTTATTTTTGATTAAAAAAAATATTTTCGTTTTTGACAGTCAGGTAAGCCAACATAACGGCAGGGGAACTCTTTCGTGAAACGCACTCTACTATGGTCAACTGACATATTACTCTATGGTCAACTGACAGCTGGAAGGCCAACCGTCGGACAATCTGTAGCAATGTTGGAATGGTTGCCATGTCGGTTCCAATATGGTTGGCACCAACCCGTAGAGTGAGAATGAACCATAGAGGAGGCACTAAAATGACAAGTAATGCGTGAGAGAAATACACTTATGACTATAAAGCTAAGAGCAAGCGAGACAGAAACATTGTTTTTTGTTTCTCTCATGTTATGCGATTTCTTTTGTTGGGGACAAAGGCAGTTTGTCCCAAACAAGCGGCTACAGTCCATTGTTTTGCTAGTTTTCTGTTTTTTCTCGCTGTTAAGTGATTTCAAAGTTTAATAAACGTTGACAGTGATCTGTTTTAATCCGACTTTAAGTGAAAATATGGTGCGTTGTAGTGTGATTGGTTGTAAAAATCGGCCGGAACGAAGATTACCAAATATTACCTTTCACACGTAAGTAAACTTATTTGAAGTATATTGTTTTATAGAACTGGATATAGTTGATACATTTTCATTAACTCTAATGTGAAATTATCTACAAATATATAATATTTTCATCGAAATAGACGTAAACATTTTTTTGTGTTATCCGACTAAATTACGAAGTGTTCTTGTTGTTCAGGACGCCATTTGTTTTTACGTAGTTTCAAATTTATGGTATAATCATGTGATTAACATTAGGGATACCAGTACAGGGTAAAATTTTCCCCAAAATCGTGAAATGTTTTTTTAATATTTGTTATTGATGCATGCCAAAAAGGAGGACTAGGCCTACTGGGGATACCTCTTTAAAAAAAACGCACCTAAGGTTCTTACCTCACAGGTGGTGTGGAAAAAGAACCAATACAATACAACAGTGAATATATATATATATATACTAGCGGTCCGCCCCGGCTTCGCCCGTGGTACATATTTCGCAATAAAAGGTTGTGCCAAATTTCATCAAAATCGGCCCAGTAGTTTATGCGTGAAAACCATACATACATACATACATACAAACCTTTCCTCTTTATAATATTAGTATAGATTTAAAAATTGCGGGACGTAGCGTTTGCGGCGGTACCGGCCAGCCGCCCGGCTATATATATTTTTATACCCGTGCGAAGCCGGAGCGGGCCGCTATGTTTTTATATACAACGTTCATAATTTTTCTGTAGTGTATTTACTATTTAGTATCAGCATTGCACCCGTGCGAAGCCGGGGCGGGTCGCTAGTTAAGTTAATAAATAACAAAATCTTTTCAAATCTGTCTTTTTCTTCATAAACCTATCTTACAAAAAAATACCCAAACATTTATAGATATTTTGCCAGTTTTTCGGATAAAAAGTTTTTGTAATAGTTGGCAACATTGACGTAAGGATTCGCCATCTCGTTCGGGTATACGCCGATGTGATCTCTAGTACATTCTCCCTCTACGCACCAACCAAATCGGAGCGTCTGTAGATGCTTTAAGGATTTACACTCTATAGTCTATATACGGATTACGGACCAAATAAACTTGTATCCATGCTCAGACGTAGCTATAAAAAAGTGGGTTTCTTTTGACGTTTAATTTGTTGACGTTCGAAATTCGAATTGAAATTTGAAATGTAACGTTTGTTGTTCACGCATAAAAATAAATCGGGTTTATTTACATTAAAGTTTAGATAAAACGATTTGCAAGCAACAATGAACCAATTAAATGAAATAACTGATGATGCTTTTATTCCGTTCTTACACAGTTTAGGTGTAGAGACATACAATAAATCCTTTGAATGGATGTTGAACGATCCTGATTTTTCAGAGGTTTTGAGGTGGATTTATAAGAATTTAGATGCAAATAATGCACTAAGTGCCCGTGAAGAATGCAGGTAATGTTTTTAACATAATAAGCTTCTCGTATTCCGTAAAATTTCTGACAAAACATTCAAGTAGTCTTCAACAATAATTCATACTATAATTACCTACTTATTACAATAATTTAAACTTCGAACTTAAAGATTTTTTAATTTACAGATATTTAGAACTCGAAAGAAATGGTATGCTTATGCCCATAGAAGAATTAGAGAAAGCAGTAATAGAAATTCAGCAGGAATATGAAGGAATTTGCTTACCAGGGAACTTGGATGCTATTGAAGATGCACAGTTGGATATAAAAATGCAAAAAGAACGATTGGATTTATTGGAGAAACAGGAAGAAGCAATTAAAGATATGATTAGGCACAATGAGTAAGTTCAAGTCATAATAACAAAAACTTATAAAGACTTTAAAATATATTTAAAACTATAATTGGATATGGAAAAGTAATATGAAGAATGCACTTTTTTCTTCTTCACAACTTTATAAATCTGAAATTTATGTTTTTTTTCTGAAGTGAAGTTATACATTGAAAATGTACTGTGCTAATAATTAAAAAATACAAAATATGAAAATGAATAAATAACTTCGCCTTTTTTTTTACGATTTTTAGAAAGAAACTTTCGTAGATATACATAGTACATTGATGACACTAATTTCAGGTCCACAAAAGAGTGTTTACACAAGGAAACAACAAAGCTCGGAGCGGCTGAACAGCAATGCTCTGAGGATGGAGCCACCCTGGCGCAGGACTGCCTGCGACTTGCTGAGGAAGTAGAGAGCATTACAAGTGAAGTCATGGATACTGTCAGAGAAGCACTTGATATGTACGGCAATTGTTATGGGGATAAGGTACATTTTTACATAATTTAAATTTGGTAATTAAAAAATTAAATATTATCTTATTCAATGCAGATAAACAGCAAAAGTTAACCTAGTGTGTGCTAAAATAAAAGAAAATTAATGTATGTACATATTTCTGTAGCAGAAATGTATAATATAAATACAATATTACAGTAAAACTCGATGACAGAACATGTGGCTTTTAGACCATTACCATGAAATCATATATTTTAATGCGTGTTAAAACAAAGCTTATTGTCACCAAAAGAACAATATGTCTATTATACTATTGCTAATCATTTAAATGAATTATTGAAAATAAGTTCATGATTAATCTTAAAGATATCTTCAAAATTGCTATAAAGGTTTTGTAACAGGAATTTATTTCATTTTTTTTAACAAAACTTTTATAGTTAAAATTTGTTTCTAATTTTTACAGGAAATATCAAAAAGGTTCCTTGCATATGGTCCATTCGAACCTTACCGTCAATCACAAGCACTGTTTAGGTCACATTTTGATCTATATGTCACTAAAAAACTGAAACATAGTGATATTATAAAGGAGGAAGATTTACGCTCGGCTCATTTTCTTGAGGCTAAGAATATGGAGAATAGGTTTGTAGACTTGAACATTATTTTGTTTTACAGTAGCACCTCGTTAAGTCGAACCTCGATAAGTCAAAAACCTCCAAATCTCGAAAAAATGTTTTGTTCCCTTCCCTTCAAACCCGAAAACCTCCGTTACTTGAAATCTTGGCCCTCTGTTAGTCGAAATAATCACCGAGTCCCTCCAAGCCATTTTGGTACATATTTTCACTCTATAACTCGAAAAATTAAATTTGACCTCTGTATCTCGAACATAGCAACATTTTATTTTATAATATTTATAACTTGATCATTTGGAATTTATTACCTCTATTGTTCGAACAAAAATAAGTTACCGACTTTAACAACTTGCCGACAGTGCAGTACCTACCCTATAATTGTTTCTTAGAAAACATTTTCGATTTTTAGGAGAATACGATAATAAATTTATGACTCACGTAAACACGTGTTTGCATTAAGTGGGTATCTGATGACGAAATTATCGATTTAGTAGCTCAGAAAACCGATACTAATGATTAAGATGACATAGAAGACGTGAATAGTACATGCGATTCCATCAAAGAGGCAAGAACCGCATTGAATACCTTACGAAATTTTATAGAGCAAACCAGTATCTCTGAAGAAGAAGAATTTTCTGTTCTTTATTGATTAGACAATGCGAGAGAACAACCAAATTATCTAAAGCAAAAAAAAATACTGACTTTTATAATGCCATATTTTTTATTTTAAAATGATTTGAAATAATGTTGATTTATAATAAATAAAAACATGTTTGTCACCTCTGCAAGTTGAATTTTAATGTACTTTACCTCTCTAATTCAAAATTTATAAGAATAAACCTCAAACTCTTTATGTCGAATCAAAATCTGCCTAAGTCGAAATTCTCCATGAGTTGAAAACTCTATAACTCGAATTTTTTGGCGTCTCCCTTGATATTCGACTTATAGAGGTGCTACTGTATTTACTTTACTAGTTATGCAGTTTTTAATTGTTCCAACAACCCCCATTTAGCCATTGTTGACTGTATTTTTAAAATCATAAAAAGGTTAATCTTTGAATTTGATATTTTTGGTTTAATGGCATTCAAATGCTTTATAAATATAAAAGGTTAATCTTTATTAAACCTCAACTAAATGATTACTAAGTTTTTCAAATGAATGCTATTCTTTGCCTCCTGATCGATAAATAAAATTACAGTTTTATGAATTTCTTGTTGCAAAAATAGCAAATCAAACTATGGTTAAGTTATTTCTATAGTTATTTATGAAGTAGTTTGATTTGCATCTAGACAATTTATTAAACTACATAATTATATTTGTGAATAAATTCCAATTTAATAATATTTATTTATTTCCAGGTTATTAGATGCTATATTGGCGTATGTGGAAACAAAAGCGGAGTTATGTGGGGAACAAGCGAAATTAGCCCTTGTCGCTAATTACAATAATGTGCATCCCAGTCAAATAACGTGAGCGTCATCTATACTAATATAATAAAGCTGAAGAGTTTGTTTGTTTGAACGCGCTAATCTCAAGAACTACTGATCCGATTGAAAAATTATTTTGGTGTTAGATAGCCCATTTATCGAGGAAGGCTATAGGCTATATACCATCTCGCTAAGACCAATAAGAGTGGAGCAATGCGGGTAAAACCGCGGGGCAGAGCTATTCTAATATATAAATAATACTAGTATTATAAGAATGATGAATGGATGTTTCTGTTTATTCAAATAACAATTTAAGGAGATTTTTAAACGAAAATGTTATATGCTAAGAACCATGTTATATTGTTTAGTTTGATAAAAAGTTTATAAGGCATTGTGAAAGACTTAATTTTGCCAATTTAAAGTTGCATGTATGTACATTATACACAGGCACAGTATATTTCCTACTATCTCATAGCTTAATACATTTTTTTAATGTATAAATTCAATCATATTTTAACGTATTGATGCAGAATTTTTAGCTTAACAAACACTTAACATACACAAACGTCAAACACAGCATCTTAATATTTTCTAAAATATTTTTTTCACCATTAAATATTATTTTCATAGAGTATACGCAATGGAAGCACAAAGCGCAATAGATTTGCTTGAACAAGAAGAATCAATTTTGGACCAGCAGTTGCAAGACGCGGCTAAACAGCTGGTGGACAGACGGACAAACTTGGCCGATGAGACCATTGCTAAATCTGTGCTGGCCGTTAGATTGTAGGTGTTTCTCTTTTTTCTTTTAACACTAACAATTGTTATTAATGCCTTGATACGCTGGAATAATTGAAATTCTTATAACTACAGTTTATTGCATAAAAATTTTGATTGTACCACTACATAGTATGTATAAAACAAAGTCGCTTTCTCTGTCCCTATGTCCCTATGTATGCTTAATTCTTTAAAACTACGTAACGGATTTTGATGCAGTTTTTTTTTAATAGATGTGATGAGTGATTCAAGAGGAAGGTTTTAGTATATAATTTATTATGTTTTAGACAAAGCGGGCGAAGCTGCGGGCGGAAAGCTAGTTGATACATAAAATATCCTTTACTAGTGTTTTTTTACTACTTTTTTTTACCAGTATTTGAAAACATAGTAGCTGATAAAATCTTCTCATAAACTTCACAGGCCTTCGCCCGCGTTTTCAGAGAAAACCCCGCATAGTTCCCTTTCCCGTGGGATTTCCGGGATAAAACCTATCCTATCTCTCAAGTTGGATCGAACTGCACATTGTGTGTGAATTTTATTATAATCGGTTAAGTGGTTTAGGAGTCCATTGAGGACAAACATTGTGACACGAGATTTATATATATTAAGATAAAACTTCTTTCAGGCAAATCCAGTCGGATCTAAAGTACCTCCACACAATAACGCAGCAAGCGTTATCACTAGATAGACTGTTATATTGTGCATTGCGAAGGGAACTCGGTTCTATTGAGGAGTTGCTGCACTTTGCCTCTCATCTCAGATGCTTTGTGATGCAGGAGGAGGATGCTGTGATTAGCAGGATTGTAAGTAAAAAAAATAAAAAATCGTTTATTTAGTACATATACATTGACCTAAATTTAAACTCAATGATCGCCTCAACTAGGTATAAACCTGTGCTAGAGGCGACCGAAAGATATATTATATATTAGCTGTGACGGTTTTACCCGCATTGCTCCGCTCCTGTAGGTCTTAGCGTGATGATATAGCCTTTTTCGATAAATGGGCTATCTAACATGGAAAGAATTTTTCAAATCAGACTAGTAGTTCCTCAGATTAGCGTTCAAACAAACAAACTCTTCAGCTTTATAATGTGAGTATATATAGATATTATGGACCCTCTTCACAATGGGGCAGCATTGGGCGAGTAGAGGCAATCATGATAGTTTAGAGCTTAAATGTATATGATCCGCCGTCATTGTAGATTTTTATTCATAATCGTCGTTATGCAAACATCGACAATCTTTTGTTGGGCCAACGCTCACGATTATGAAGAGGGGCATGAAGCTGTATTGTTTATTTGAACGCACCAATCTACTTACTGTTACCTGCGACTTCGCCTAGGTAGACAGTTTGTGAGCTTCTCACATATTATTTAATATTTATTATATGCTAACTATCCGTCAGTATCTTTGCCCACCTAGTCAAAAAACCCTTATGGTTTCCTATATCCTTCAAACCACATTTATACCAAATTTCATTGAAATCAGATCTGTTGTTGATGCATTAAGTAGTATATTACTCTTATATGTATATTACTCTTATATGTCTAGGTAATTAATTAAATGTTTTAGTTTAGTTAATTATAAAATAATATATCTTTTATTCCAGCAATTAATGAACGACATTTGCACAGAGCAAGAACAAACAGAGAGACAAATAGCCTTATCGAACACACTCCTAAACTCTCTATGTTCAATACTAGGAGTTGAGAAAGATGCAGCCGTTTTGGTTAAATCTTATTGTGATTTGAAGAAAAGTATATATGAGATTAATGATAATATTATAGATGCGTTGGTGAGGAAGGAAAGTGATTTACAACACTTGTAAGTTATTTTATTTTTAATTTTTAGGGTATACCTACTTAATATTTTATTGTTTTTGAATTTACGCAGAAGTAGAATTGTAGTACAGTGGTACATTACTAAAGAGCTTCGATCATTCGCATTTAGTATGCGCAGTCTAATATAATGAATCAATTGCTGTTAAAATCTGTAAAAAGTTCCACAACACTATTAAATTAATATTAAAAATAATGCGTATTTTTTTTAAAGTACAATCTGATTGACCATTGATAATTCGTAAATTTATATCACAGTAAGTATGTTGTTGTTGTTGTTTTTGAAGACGGTAGAATATTATAACTGAAAGATACTAATTTAAAATTATTATTCCACAAAATTATGTCAATTCTTAACATATATTAACGTTCAACCCTACATTTTAAATTTTAGCAAGAAACAACAAGCAACATTAAGCCGCTACATATGGGACGGTTGCAGCAAGCAAGCGAACAGCTGCAACACGCATGTTGCTAGTATGGTGCACGCTTTGGTGCAAGAGTTGGTGCTAGTGGACACTAATGTTGTAGTGACTAGTGGACAGTTTAGTTCTGTTAAGGTAAATCTTTTTATGTCAAAAGTACGGAATTTCTAAATAACACTTTGACACAACCATAGAAATCTAAATAACAAGACACTAGAAGTCGTAAGCACGCGTGACCTTGTCGCCACTCAGGTGACTTCCAAGCCACCAGTGCGTTCGTCGCTATTCAGTTGCTCTCGAGACGTGCGTGTGTAAACATAGTGTGTTTCATCATTTCCCATTGCGGAAATTCATCCTGCTATACTAATAAAGAAATAACATTTCATCGGTAATTATTTTTTTAGAAATAATGCCGTTTTTCCTTAAAATTAAAGAATATTTACAAGTAATACGAACGTCACCATAGTAATCGAAATAACAATGAATGACAGTCGACCCTTCCTATTATCACGTTTAAAACAAATTTAAACCTTATTTCTATGTGTTTAGGTTCAAAGTTATATCTATTGAAAATTAACGCCCTCTGTTGTAGAAAAGCCGAATTTTTTCGAATTTGTATTTTTCTAAGCAAAAAGAAACAAAACATCTCATGTACCTGGGGATGTTATTCGAAAAAAAACCGTGCGTTAGGGTACTTATGTGGCGGCAAAATCAAGTTTTTCCATAGCTCAAGTTTCATCCAAACCCGTCCAGTAGTATTTTCGTGACAAACATGCATACATCTATCATCACAAACTTTCGCATTTATTAGTAGCATGTCAAACCACATTGGTTCCACATAAATAGTATTCAAATAAATTTTATTTATATCTTAAATCTTATTTCTTTTTTCAGAATGGCGATAAGCATAATCTTCGGAAACTGTGGCAATGGTTCCTGACTGATCCAGCTAAACTGATGTCGGCCATGAGAAATGTTAGGAGTTATAAGTGAA
This sequence comes from Colias eurytheme, assembly GCF_061535395.1. NCBI lineage: Eukaryota > Metazoa > Arthropoda > Insecta > Lepidoptera > Pieridae > Colias > Colias eurytheme. The sequence continues at coordinate 1,873,874 of NC_142995.1, read as the reverse complement.
TTAAGATACTTTTGTAGTTATTTCAGTATAATATATTTATTTTTATCAAATTGTATTTTATTTACCTTGCACACATACAAAATTACAAACCAACGCTTAAGTTTTAATATTAAAATTGAAAATATATTTCTTGATTATCTTATCGATTTTTATTTGTGGAAACTAAGTTCTGAAACAACCTTTAAAAAAATACATAGTTGTACTAATATGAGTTAGATATTCTCTGAGGATATGTAATATAAATGCTCATCCATATTCCATATATCGCCGTTCCTGGAGAATAAAATGATTACTGTCATAACCATAGTTTTATTGTTATGCGATATTTGAAACCTACGTAGCCTAATAATACAATATACACAATTTTTTTTGTAATTTTTCTCCTCTAATCCACAATGTTATAAGACATAATATTCACTGCTTTTTCCCAGAACTATTCAAACTAAATAAAAAAGCTAATATTATAGTGATAGCGAAAAATTTTCTTCATTCTTTATGTGATAATAACATTTTACATATTCATGGAAAAATGAATCGGCGAAAATGTCGGTGAAATAATGATGAATGTCTGTTATCATTTTATTCTCGTACAATTAATATGGTTTGGCGCCATTGGTAAGACAAGACTGGGTAAGACCATATTGATAATGTACAATATGGTCTTACGATGATGATCAGGATGACCACAAGGATGACTGATTTTTATTAATGTTTACCGTGATCATTCTTAATAATAGCAATAGTTGATTACTCTGATATTTCATAAAATACCCCAGTTCATAGCTGTTCTATTACCCAATAATGCATATGTCCAATATTAACGAGAAATGATGTGCTTACTGTAGTTATATTAGTAAATTAAAACATTAGTCCATTGTCCAATGATACTAACTTTTTCAATTTGAATTATCGTCAGTTTTGATTTGAAAATTATTTTTACACATAATAAAAGGTTGATAAATTAGCTACCACTGAGCCTTTTTTTATCTGTACCTACGTCTATTGCGTGGCCACTTATCGGTTTTTTTATTTTTCCTGAAAGTTATGTTTTTACGATTATCATTTTTTTGGTACGAGATATGGTAATTAATCATTTGTTAGGTAACATTGTGGGTAACATAATTCAAAAGTATTCTACTTCTCTTATTTTCATAGTAGATTACGCTGCGATATCATAATCTTTTTTATAAAAACTGGGGTTGAAATAAAAAGCACAGATTTATATAAAAATGATTTATTCTAAAAATATAGGAAAATATAAACATTTCTTAAACCTAGCAATAAATATAAAATCACAATAATTGTACAGTCTTGTATGACTATACGGACACATCCGATTTACACAACCTTTAGCACCTTTGTGAGGGACTTCATTATGTTTCTATCAATATGTTGTTACTTTTACCACAGACTAATAATAATATACTACGTATACAACTCTCTTTTGAAGCGTATTTGAATTGTTTTTGTAAAAAATACTTTGTCTAAAATGTATTTTTCATACTTTATAAATATAGACAAAACAGACACACAGCAACTAAAAACATAATAGTTACTGTATATTTTTAGCTGTTGTCCATACATTTATAATATTTTTTATACACATCGTATTATTACAGGTAGAATAATATTTTCAAAAAGTCAGTTTTAGTCATGGTTTTAGTACATTTCCATTCTACTTCATTTTGTTAGTTTAAAATGAAAGTGACATAAAAGTAGAGAAACAGAATATTTTGTCTGTTTCTCTTTTGCATTTTTAGACTGTCTTTTAATAAAATTAAACAATTTTAAATTAATAATGTAGGTATATAATTAGTTATTGTTTATTCAATCCCAAGTAGGTCGTGGTATTTTATTCAAGAGCGTTTGTTCTGGCGCAATGTGTATGGGATTGTTGAAGTCCACTTGAATGTTGTCTGGTATTTGTTCTGGGTAGGAGAAGTGCTCGTTGATTTTGTCTGAAAGTATGAGAAAATTATTGAATTGAGTTGTATGGAACGTCAAAATAAACTGGATAAAATTATAGGGATAAGGATTAAAACAAAATAATATAAAACATTGCCAGACACTTTGCATGGAACCTTTCGCCAGACGTTTTAGAGCTCGTTAATAATATTGAATGAAATTTTACATAATATATTCTAAAATATAGTTCTATATTTTAAGCTGTTTATCGGACTATTTTAAACATATACAGGGTGTCCCACTATCGGTATACTAAGCGCGAAGGGACTTGTAGGTTTGCATACGCTGATCACGTTAAAAATATTTAGAGAACAAAATTGCGTCAAAATTTGTTTGCTAAGTTTTTCTTTAAAATCCATGTTTTCTTCTCTAGCATATACCGCTTCGTTAATATGTAAACATAATCTTAAACGATAGTTCACTTGCGGGTGGCAAAGTTAGGTGGGTTACTTGTTATGGGTGTACAGTAGGGTGGAGTGATAATGTATGAAAGAAATTTTTTTTTGTTTTTTTCAAAAGGCATAGCGACAGAAAGGTGCCTTTTAATGAGTGAATTCAGCATACAAAATATTGTTTACCTGTCTTGATGTTTTGAGGTGCCCCAACCCAATTGAAAATTAGAAAAATATGATTTTTTCGCAAACTTTGATTTATTTTTTAATCACAGTATTTTTATGGCCTTCAAGTCTATTATATAACAAACTTCTTTATGATACACTAAATAATAGCCTGATTAGTTGTTTTAACGTATTTCATTAATGAAAATGATATTATAGAGGAATGAAAATATCAGAAATAAGTAATTATTTAGTACTAGCTGCGCTTGCGTTTGCCTCGCGGTTTCACCCGCGTGGCTCCGCTCCTGTTAATCTAAGCGTAATGATATACAGCCTATAGCCTTCCTCGATAAATGGGCTATCTAACACCGAAAGAACTTTTTAAATCGGACCAGTAGTTCTTGAGATTATCGCGTTCAAACAAACAATATCTTCAACTTTATAATATTAGTATAGATTATAATATTAGTATAGATAACGCTGTTTTTTTTTTCAAAATTAGGCATTAGCATTCGTGATACTGATGCTCTTGCCATTATAAAATCATTTTGTTTACTTTCTCAGCAAACTGCACTTGAAGCTTATGTCACCAATTTGATAATATGCTTTACGGCCTGGGCAAGGCATAGAAAATCTTTGATATTCTGAAACGTAGTCAAACCGCTTTTCACGATGTCTTTTAAGGTTTCTTCAGATAAATTAGAAGTCAGAGGCTCAGTTTTCTCACATTCTTGCCACATAGTTAAGTTGGTATAATCTTTTGAGCAAGTACAAGAGAATTAAAAAAAAATACATTTGCAACTTCAAATATCAAATAACCTTTGGTACTGAGTGACAAAATACTTCAGTTAGGTATCTTTTCTTGTTCTTTTTTGTTAGTTTGTCGGTCTTGATAAGGTTTTAATAAGCGTCTATATTCATCGAATATGGTGTGTCGAATAAGTTGTAGTACTCTATTAAAGCTAATAGTGGGAAGCGATGCTTTTCGCCACACATCAAACATTTCCGTAGCTAATCTTTCGGATAAATCATGAATTTTGTTATTTTATCAGGTTTAAATTCATATCTAATAAATAAGTAATAGTTTCTTAGCATCAGTATAAGTTGGTAATTGAGACACTGGGTACTTCTCTGGCAAACAAAATACAGGACAACATGTCGTTTGTCGTATTTTGACTTCCAACACTTTACTGTAACAAAGCGAAATTATAGATAGAACTCACATCAAAAATATTAAATTATGATCTTAATTGTATTTACGTGTAAAATTTAATTAAGAAATATTACTAACATTAGTGTTATTTCCTTAACGGCACTGTTCAAAATCAACGTTTCCTACAATAAGAGTCGGCGCAAACGGGCCACCGACCAGAGCCACTGGTAGCCAGCGATAGCCACTTTTTTATATATTGAAATATTATGTATTCTGTGTCTTCCTGTTGGCAACCAACGAGAAAACACAGAATCTGATTTAGCGTTAATTTGTCAAAATTAAACTTTAATGATTTTCGACTAAATTTTTTGAATTTCTGAAAGTTCATGATGCTGGGGGCACCTCTAAATGTATCATCTGCAAAGTATAATTTTGCATGTGTATTTATGAGCAATAATGACATCTTTTTACAGGTATGCCGAAACGAAAATGAAAAAAAATATTTTTCACTCCACCCTAGTGTACAGTGTACACATAGAGTTTTAAAAATTCATATATTTGATAAAAAAATGCGTCTGGAATTTTATAAGTATTTTTTACGTACTAAAAACAATAACCTCCTTTGAGCTTAGTATACCAACGGTGGGATACCCTGTATATAGGCACTGGGCTCTTCTACTGAAGATGTAGACCTGTATTTTTGTCAGGAAATAACGATATATTTTTTATTTCTGCTTATAGTCTGAGTATCCCTGATCCCTGGTCTTAACTTAGTAACTTACTCGTAAAATTAGGTTTTAGTCCATGTCTAAACAACAAAGGCTCTAGAAAGGCTTATTATTACTCACTCGTAAAATTAAGTCTGGCGATAATTTCGTCAATCTGCTGTCTGTCAAGTGTGGCCTTCACAGTGATCCTGTCTCGGAGTAAACTGCGTCTGTGTCTCGAGGACACAGAACTGTGTCTCGCTAGTAATGGTAATGTGAACACAGATTCTGCGACTGGTGTGTGGTCTGGACCGAACTCCTGGAAAATCAATTATTATTATTAAAAGGCACATTAAATAATTACTTTACTAACAAGTATAGAGTGACAAAAGTAATAAAAAATAAAATAAAACAATTGTAACTAATCACTTATTACATCTTGCGATATTAGGATAATTGCATTCAAGCAGATAGATCTTTGTAAAAACTTTGTATTGATGAATTTGATATTTTTGGTTTTACGACATTCATTTGTATTGAGATTCCTGGTTTTATGGAATATAGTTTTATATATTTTTAGAATTTAAATGACTTTTTACCTTCGTGTAAACTGAATCCCACCAAAAACATTTTCATGTAAAATGTTGCCAAGACGAGTCCATATGACTCGCACTGTCAAAAAGTTATCAGATCTCATGTAGAGCCAAGCTTCTAACACTACACGCCCTAACTCTACAAGGCCTAACTTCACAAACTCTACACCTTAGTCAAAATATGTGGCTTGGCCATTTCGCTACATTCACATCGGCGTAAGGTGAAAAATTAATTCACTGTTCATTACTTTTGTGTTATACTGTATACAATAGTTCTTGTAGTAACGAACGGCCAAGCCACATATTTTGACTAAGGTGTAGAGTTTGTGAATTTAGGCCTTGTAGAGTTAGGGCGTGTAGTGTTAGAAGCTTGGCTCTACATGAGATCTGATAACTTTTTGACAGTGCGAGTCATATGGACTCGTCTTGGCAACATTTTACATGAAAATGTTTTTGGTGGGATTTCATTTCTTTTTGTAAGTTGTTTGTAACAATTTTTTTTTTATTTTTAGCTACGTCCGTAAGAGGCAGGAGACGTTCGCAACACTTCTATTCATTTATATTTATATGATCTGATCTGAAGTATATGTCTCAATATATGTCGATTAAATTTTTAATTTTTATTTTTTAACAAGGAGTACCTATACATATATATATATCTAGGGGAACCAAGTTTTAGATTATTAGATTAGACCTCAAAATTTAATTTAATTTAAAATTACAGGTCTCATACAAACTCCCATCCCCTAGTTTAAGGGGTTGGGGGATGAAAGTTACAAGTTTTATAATTTTTTTGTTGTTTGTGTGCTAATACTAGCTTACATATAAAATTTCAGCTTTCTAGGGCATTAGGAAATACCTTAAGAATTTTGATGATCATCAGTGAGTCAGTGACGAAATTAGCGTTTTTTAGATATAAATAAAATCTGAAGTATAAAAGCTAATGTAATTAAAACTTAATATGTTCAATAAGTCCGCTATTGACAATATATCCCGAAAATTTTGTTGATCTAGCATAATCCAAACCCAAGTTATGAGGGTTCAAAAAAACGTCGAAGCGCTTCGAGAAAAGGTAGGTAGTGCCCGTGCGCGTAGTCGCTTGGCTCGTCTTGGCGGGGGCACTACCGTGCCCCCAGATATTAAGATTTCATTAGAATAAACCACACTTACAAGCTATAATAATATTGTCTTTATAGATTTTCCACCATACGGTGACGGTCGGCTGCCGAGTAGGTATACCTACTCGGCAGCCGCGATACACGCGACATGCGCTACACAGACCAAACAGTTTGAGACGATGTAATAAAAGTTTCACTTTAAAAAAAATTCTGCCAGACTCTACCAGAGCACACAAACTCACCAGACACTTCCCGCTAACACAATAGGACGCGTTGTGTCTCCCGCACGCAGCACCGAGCGGGAACCACCCGTCCCGCCCGTTGACCAGATAGAACCGATGGCGGACTCGTTCGTCCTGACACGCGACACGACATGGACGGTCTGGGTCCTCTGAATAAATAAATAAAATGAATAAATGAGTAAGGATGTAGGTAAATGATAAGTAAGTTAGAATATCACTACATAGTATAAAACAAAGTCGCTTTCTCTGTCCCTATGGGGCCATTCATAAAATACGTTCGCATACAAGGGGGGGAGGGGCTTTCGGGAGTGTGACAAGATGTGACTAGGGGGGACAGGGGGTCTACGGCAGCGTGACGTTCGCCATTCATTAAAAAATTTTACTGAGTATTCGTTCTCTCAGCTTTTTAATTTCGATATTGTAATGATAGAAGTCATTTATTTCGTATTAGTAAATATACAGATATTTAAATGTATATATACTTACAATTTATTACAATAAATTGATAAAATTTGTGTATTATCAATCAAAATTTATCATGTTTAGGGGGGGTCTTAGTTTTTGTGACGAAATATTTCCAGGGGGGTCACAGAAAGTGTGACACAGCGTGACAACCAGGGGGGAGGGAGTCAAAAAAAGTTAATTTTAGTGTGATGTATTTTATGAACGGCCCCTATGTATATATGCTTAAATCTTTAAAACGCAACGGATTTTGATGCGGTATTTTTTAATAGATATAGTGATTCAAGAGGAAGGTTTTAGTATATAATTTATTGTTTTAGACAAAGCGGGCGAAGCCGCGGGCGGAAAGCTAGTAAATGATAAGTTACAAACATAGTTAAATTTATTTGTTTATTAGTAAACAGAAAAGATCTTTTGTGTGTGAAAAATATAGAAATAAGTTAGGTACCTACGTCGTAAGTAAGTAGTTCAGAGAAAAATGATAAATCAAACACATAAGCATGTATATTGTATAGGCTGGGTGCTCTGAATAAAAAATTAATAAGTTAGAAATATAAGGAAAAACGCGTCTGATGAATATGACAACGTCTGACTCAAATTTTTTTCCTGTAGGTAAATATTAGCTTTTCTGTGAATGAGGATACCCACAGGTTTATTTATGTTAATACTAGTGGTCCGCCCCGGCTTCGCCCGTGGTACCTACATGTTTAAACTATCCTATCTCTCAAGTTGGATCGAACTGCACATGGTGTGCGAATTTTATTATAATCGATTAAGTGGTTTAGGAGTCCATTGAGGACAAACATTGTGACACGAGATTTATATATATTAAGAAGATGGATCTCTTAGAAATGTTATCTACTCACCCACAGCGGGTGATATCTGCATGCCGAGACCAGACAGTCTTCTAACTCTCTCCTTGTATTTGCTGCACACCATTGTAGCGTATTGATATGCGCTCATCTTTTGACTGCATCCCTGAAATCATTCATTGACGATTTTATTATTTCTTGATTTGAACATGAATGGGTAGAATTTTATAGATAAACACTAGCGGTCCGCCCCGGCTTCGCCCGTGGTACATATGAAAAATAGATGTTGGCCGATTCTCAGACTTGCCCGATATGCACAGAAAATTTCATGAGAATCGGTCCACCCGTTTCGGAGGAGTATGCAGACTAACATTGTGACACGAGAATTTTATATCAGGAAATAAGACTATTTTATTACAGCTTAAGCGTAATTACTTTTATTGTTTCTTGATTTGAAAGTGAATATGTAGAATTTCATAACCATTTCAAATTAAGAAATAAGTCACTTTCTCATAGTTTAACAATACAATGATTTTTATAATGTTTTCGAGTTTGTAATACTCCGTTTGGCAGCTAAATTTAAAGTATTGAATTAAAGAGTGTAACCGAATGCACCATATTAGAAATTGCTTGAACCTCAATGGAGTGAAATATGAGAGTAGCAATTATTGTTATTTGTCTGTTTATTTATTTATTTACTAACTTTCCGCCCGCGGCTTCGCCCGCGGTTTCAAAGAAACACCCGTTCCCGTAGGATTTCCGTGATAAAACCTATCTTATGTCCTTTCTCGGGTATCAAAATATCTCTATACCAAATTTCATGCAAATTAGTTCAGTAGTTAAGGCGTGATTGAGTAACAGACAGACAGACAGAGTTACTTTCGCATTTATAATATTAGTATGGATTCTTGATTGTACATTGGGTTTTATATTATTTTATAAATATCTTAATGAATTTAAATGTACAAACAGCCTTATGTCTCTTAGCCATCTCTGCCAGGCAAGTAGCAAGCAGTTTGGCCACTGATAGCTACTCACCGACTGCTCCCTATCCTGGTGGCATAACTGTATATTATCTCTGTCCCGTGACACCGAGTGCACTAATCTGATACCACTCCCACCACGGATACATCGGTAGTGACAACCACTTGTGGGGACCCATTCTGCACCGATTGCTCGTCGCCAAGTACCTGATGATTTTGTTCTGAAAGCCACAAAAAGAAAAAAAAATCAAAAGACGTGTGTCACTCGGGGACTGCCGCGGTAAAGCTATTGCATGCTATGCCTTCAAGCCACACCTCCGCGCCCGTCCCCGTGGGGAGCGTGAGGTTTTTCGTTACGGAATTTCTAGATTCGGTCCCCGTGCTCAAGGCCCGCGATAGAAGCTATGCAATAGCTTAAAAAATTCTTATTATATGCCACACTGTTTATATAGCGCCATCTATGGGAATGATAAATTCAACCATATTATCATATTTCATGGTGATGCGTGAGCCTCAACCAACCATTTTGAATATTTACCATTTAGAGAAATCATTTATTCTTGTAACAGCAACAAAAAATACAAATACAAAGTAAAAATTAGCAATAATAATATTTATACGCAATAACTAAAATAATATAAATTTGCACTCACGAAGGTTTCACTGTCTGTAACTGTAAGGCTTCCCATTCGCATTCCGATGGTCGTAAAGAAAATTCTGTATCATCTGCACTATTGCATGTGAATTTCTGAAAAAACGTAATTTAGCCATGTAAAGTACAGAGTAAAAGAAGATTTGAATAAAAAACATTACCAATTTTTGAAGTGAAAACTTCTTTTTCGGCGTTGAGCACTTTTTCTGTAATGGGTATAAAATCTTAAACTCGCGTCAGGACACGTGACCTGATCGAAAAAGCGTAAGACGGATACCATTCCAAAATATCAAACATGCTCAACGTTAATAATCAAGTTTTCACTTCTGCCGGCACTCCCCCAGTGCAACCCGGCTTTTTTTTTATTTTAAAATATTTTAAGGGGGAGTTTTGAGTTGATGATTGCGTTACACAACACTTTTTCATTGAAAATAAACGATATGAACAACTTAGATATGAAATTTAACTGATATTACCCTACAAACTCCAGAGATGCAGTACATAGGAGCTATCCTGGAACACGAAGTCCCATCAGGAAGTGTCCAGCCACGAGATTTGTATCCTCCACCTCGAGTATCACACCACACTGCACATGCGCTGCTTACATCTAAAGACAATACATTAGTTTTATTAAAAAATTAGTTGTCTGTAAAGTCGGTTTACTGACGATAGTTGAACGTGACAACGTCCGATTGTGCTTCTTTGTCGCTCGTTCCGCGCTCTCGCTCGCACTTCAAGCCTTACATGGAACGCCTCAGAGCGAGGTAACGCCGCATGAGTCATGTTTTTTCGTGCGTGCAGCCGGCTCTATCGAATTATAAGACGTTGTCACGTCAAAACATTTTGTTTTCTGGCTTATCAGATCAGCTTGATGGTAATGATTAACTTAGTACAATATAGTTTCAGCTTTAAAGATTGAATGTGTTAACATACGCAATCTATACTAATATTATAAAGAGGAAAGGTTTGTATGTATGTATGGTTTTCACGCATAAACTACTGGACCGATTTTGATAAAATTTGATAAGATTTAAGCACAGATAATCTTTAGACCCTGAGAAAGAACATAGGCTACATTTTATTGCGAAATATGTATCACGGGCGAAGCCGAGGAGGACCGCTAGTATTGTATAATATGTTTGTACTTAGTTTCGTTCCTTTGTTTATTTAACACTTAATTTCAAGGAAATCGTTACGAACTACATCACAAAAAAAATGTATATTTTTATACAGAACAGAATAGTTAGATGCTAGTGAAACTAGTGAACAATAATTGCAGTAGAAACCAAACTCACACGGTCTGTCACGAAATAACTAGTTAAAAGGAAACGAACTTAAGTCGTCTGGCTCAACAGTCGCCTATTACTACTATCATTAGGTCACTAACAACTGTATTCTTTATTTTTTCTAGATCTAAATTTTCCTAGAAATAGACATATATCACAGATAATATAATAGCACTAGGTTTCCGCCCGCGGCTTCGCCCGCGCAGTCAAAGAAAAACCCGCATAGTTCCCGTTCCCGTGGGATTTCCGAGATTGCGTCATTTTCCCGGGATAAAAAGTAGCCTCTGTCCTTTCTCGGGTATCAAAATATCTCCATACCAAATTTCATGAAAATTGGTTCAGTAGTTTAGGCGTGATTGAGTAACAGACAGACAGACAGAGTACTTTCTCATTTATAATATTAATAGTATGGATTTGAACTTTTTCCTTGTCCTTACCATCAGCATCCATCCTCTGCAAGCCAGTGCCAATAAGATCAGGATCTACTTCACGAGCTCTAGAACATATCTGGTCTGTGAACTCTCGCACCGTCATTCTTGGCACGTTGTTACACTGGAATGTTTTAATTGCAATTTTATTTGTTTATAATAATTGTAGAGACAAATTTAATGTTTGTTTTAAATTGAACTGCTGTGAAAGTGATGTTGAATATTTATACCTATATGGAATTAGGGAGACGCGAGAGAATCGCGTAGTAGTTAAGTACTTTAATTTTTTTTCAAACATACTTTTTATGCATATCTGATGTTTAAATTAAAATTAACTCTTGGTTTTTAAATATACAAGTGAATGCATAAGTTAAATGGTACATTTCCTACCTGATGTGCATTGCATGACTGATATTTTTTGTCGTGTCCAGAACAATATTTCTTTCCATTATCCAATCTGAAATTAAAAATCAAATGTTTAACTAAATTAACATGCATCCTCCTCTTAAATCGTGGTATGAATAGTAAAAATATTCACCTAAAACTCATTGTTGTTATGTATGACTACATACAGAGATCGTTTAAAATTTCAATATTCAAATTCATTAATTGCATAAAAGTGGTTACAGTGATTTACAGCTGATACTATTACGTATGTATAACAAAATTTCCAGTAAAAATCTTTCAATAATATTACGACACGTATAATTTATAAGTCAGACCACCGCAACGGTCTCCCACCTGGGTCTGTTACACCTTCTGGTAGCGACCGCCATCCCACTAGCAGCTGGCGCGTGTGTATCGTCCAGCAGACACGCAGACGCACAATCAGACCATCTAGACCACTTGCCCCACAGACCGTCTCTCGTTGTCGGACCACTCCAACGGTCTACGCATTCACCGCCGCGGCAATACTGGGAATATAGGCAAATAATCTTTGTGTTTTGTAAATAAATATACTAGGTTTCCGCCCGCGGCTTCGCCCGCGCAGTCAAAGAAAAACTCGCATAGTTCCCGTTCCCGTGGGATTTCTGGGATTGCGTCATTTTCCCGGGATAAAAAGTAGTAGTCCTTTCTCGGGTATCAAAACATCTCCATACCAAATTTCATGAAAATTGGTTCAGTAGTTTAGGCGTGATTGAGTAACAGACAGACAGAGTTACTTTCGCATTTATAATATGTATATGGATTTATTCAAATCTTCGTATATGTATAAATATGTTTCTTCAAAAACGGAAATCGGTCATTAAACGAAAATAGTTTACAAAGCGACACAGTAAAAATCCACATCGTGACATTTGTATTATGATTTATGGCTCTATATGTATAAGAAACCAAATATCATAGTTATCCAAGTAACATAACAAATAAAGCTTTTAATATGTATTATCACGTAAGTATAATAAAAAATAATTCTACTTTAAGGATCTGGCAGTTAAAATATATAGTACACACTTTAAGTGTCTGGCTAGGACGAAGTATCTTATAACTCCTATTAATATGTAATTTAATCCACTTTTTCAAGCATTATTTTTATTTTTTCCGCAACTTACCATATCCTCCCCACATTTAGTTCCCTCTAAAGCAGGATGTGACGTCCAAGTATATCGTTCCCTTTGACAATGTAAATCTCGACAAATATCTTCTAAATTCTGAGCGTTTGAGTGACGACTGCCGCGACCGTATTTTAACATGCCTAGAAAAATATTTATTCAATTAAATAAGTATTTTTAGGGTTCTGTAGTGAAAGGGTAAATCACCTAGGTATTACTAACTGTGCGTATGTCTGTCCGTATATTATGTCTCGAGGCTGTAAAAATCAGATGTCAACAAATAAAAAAATGATCATGATTAACAAATAAAAATAGGTTAAGCAAAAGTTGGCACGCACGGTCATAAATTGAATGGGCGGTAAAGTGAAAAAAAAAAACCTCACTGTAGTGATTTATTTTATATAAAAAGTGTTTTATGAGTCTATAAATCACACTTTTACCAATAATTTATCACAAAATCACATAAAATTACTTACATTGCTGATCAGCATCGAATCTTTCACCAGGTAGGATTCCTTCAGCACTGTGGTCCAATTGACCAGCTGAGTTACCGTGGTCCAAGAGACATCGCGACTGGGATGTACTGTAATAATAAACAATAAACTTTTTATCGGATTTAAAACACGATTTGTAGAGAAGAATTCTTGTGCTATAAATTATAATATCTAGGTACAGTGGTTGAACGCGTGAGCGAGGGGTTCTGGGTTCGATTCTCAGTGGAGATGAAAAAAAAATGTCTCGGTCTCGTAGGACACAGAGGCTTATCGCCTTCTTGTCCCAGAAGAAAAATCCTACTTCGGACACGGGACTTCACAAACGTCGGGACAAAAAATATTTTGAATAAATCGCATTTTTCAGTAAATCTATGCCCTTTGCTTGATATTAAATTATACCCAAATAGTATTTCAAAGGAAATTTGTTGAGACTGACGAACTTGTATTTTTTTTCTAAATAATTAATTATCACATTCCCTAACAATGCTTTTGGGAGATTTATTTTAGAAAGTCTAAGAAATATTTTGGAAACTTACGAAATTTATTTATAAACCTTATCATGCGTTAACAATAACTAAAAATTCGCAAATCGTACGCGTGTGGTGTAGTAACTATATTCGTGTTGTCTTGTGCAATTTTGAAACTGTTTTACTAAATATGTAAATTTATTTTGCGTGTGTATCAATTTCATTCTGTCTTGCGTGTGTATCAATATACGAGTCATTCAATTTTATTTATTAGTTTTTTAGTTGACCTATTTGTCAATTTAATTTCGATGAAGATCATTAAACCATTCGTAATGTGCCAACCTGAGCATTAAACCCACGTTGGTTTAATGCTCTAAGGTGCCAACAATCATCTGTTATTGTTTATTATCTACTTTTTATTTTATGTGTGATAAAATGAATAAACTTTTAATTATTTAATCATAATTTTGATTTCCAAGAAATATTCTTATGCTCTATCCCGTATAGGTACATTTTTCCCTATATTAGTATATTATGTACAGCAAAGAGAAAATTTGGATGACTTTATGAATCAAGACAATTTTTTAGAAGGTAAATTAGAAGAATGAAGATAATTTTTTAGAAGATGGTAATTTAGAACAAGTAAAATTATGTTTTCAAAGATGTTCCTCTAGAAGAAATGTTTATACAAAAAAATTGGTTGTCTGTAAAGTCGGTTTACTGACGATAGTTGAACGTGATAACGTCCGATTGTGCTTTGTCGCTCGTTCCGCGCTCTCGCTTGCACTTCAAGCCTTACATGGAACGCTTCAGAGCGAGGTAACGCCGCATGAGTCATGTTTTTTCGTGCGTGCAGCCGGCGCTATCGAATTATAATTATAAGACGTTGTCACGTCAAAAACAGAAAAATGCACTTACTCCAAAAACTTCTGCAAATAGCTCCTACTGCACTGGGACCAGGTGATCTTCCCACTGCCGAGTGTTGGACTCATTATATACGCGCTCGGATCGCAACCGTTATCTGCTAGAGGTCCGTCGTGACGCATGCCCAGACTTGAAATATAAATAAATAAATAAATAAACAAATAAATAGATAAATAAATAAATATTTCAGGACAATTTTCACACACGGCACGATCTGATCCCATACTAAGCTTTCGCTTGTGTTATGGAAACCAGATGGCTGTTAAACATACATATATAATTTTTAAATAAATACTTATATAGATAATTAACACCCAGACACAGAGCAAACATCCTATGTTCATCACACAAATATTTGCCCCGGGTGGGAATCGAACCCACGACCTCTGGCTTGGAAGGCCACTACCAACCAAGCCAACCGGTCAGTCAATATAGGAATTGATTTTCGTTTAAGGTTATGATGTGATCCCCTATAACCCTAAACTCAAAACATAAAGAATTAACATTAAAAAATGTTATAAATTGGTGAAGTCGCGGAGGAATTTACTTACAAACACTGTACACGAGATTTTTTTTGAGATAATATAATCTCAAAATGTTGTCCAAAAATGGAAAAAAAGGTGTTTTCAGAGTAGAGAGAGCATATGGGTTAGTAAATACAGATAATAAATAAGAGAAGAATAATATTATCATAGGAGCTATATCATCATACTTGTGTCCAATCTCATGTGCAACAACGTAGACACTCTCAAAATGTCTTCCTTCATTGACTGTACAACTGCTTGTGACAGTGCACATTCCAGCTACTGGAGCTAGTCCTGAAAATTATAATTAATTATTTTTAGTCTTCCTCTGATAACTTTAATTTGTGGAGACCAATTGATAGAACAAATGCTAAATGTCTGACATTCTTTAACTTTATCGTTTAGAGAAAATCTTCAGAAACCGTAAAAATAAAATAAATGAGTCATTTAGACAAATTTAAATAAATTTCAAAATTCCAGAACACTGACTTCGAAAGCTTAACGGCTTAAAGAGAAAGGAACATAGGCAATAACAAATGATATCAATATGCTACGCTCGATTACTTGTAATGGGAGCGTTGAAATTCGTAATGTTCATGTCACAATGATCTATTAACTCACCTACTACTTGACTGCTGACTTTGCCGTTTTTATTAACGACATATAGATCTAAACCAGTTAAAATCAACGCATGATCCCAATGTAAAGGATCATTATCTCCTGGAGGATTCTCTAGCCTTTGCCACGTACAGAAATTACTTAAGAATCGATCTATGTCATGAGGTCGTTTTAAATTCGATGGATCTTCATGAAGGATCTCTAGTCTTTTCAGGATAAAATTAACTGGCCTTCCCAAACTGGGATCGTGGTATAGTAATTGTACTGCGTTTATCATGGCTAATACGAATCTTACTAATTCCCTCTCTGTTTCTTTGGGAAAGTTTATAGTCATGTGTTTGTATAGATCTCTGTCTACAAACACTGCTGTTTCAACAAAAATCGCTGGGAGCACTGCTCTTTTCTGCCTTCTTTCACCTGTTTTCAATTTTTCTATAAACGCTTCTATAGTTTTATTTCTATGTACTAAGTCTACTTTATATGTGTCTAAATTAATATTATTATAACTATTTTCTGTTGATATGCTTCGTTTTCTTCTATGTTTTGTCCATGTGTTAGGAGAGAAAGACGTTATATTATTAGTATGTCTTTCTACACAAGTAGGTTCCTCATAGTTATCTTCGATGTTATTTGCGTTGTCTATTTGGCGTTTTACAATTATATGTGGAGTAAAGTCTTCGTGGTTGAATCTTTCTGGCAGTGGATGTACATAGTAAAAGCTATCGTTAGACTTTATCAGCCCTCTCTGTAAAGAAATGTTATAAATGAGCATTTTTTTAATTTTTTTTTGGTATTGTGTATATCATACTTTTTGAAACAGATTGATTTAAAAATTGTAAGTGAATTAAGGCACACATAACTACATATTTTCGCTCACAATTTTTTTGATAAAACAGATTCTAGTTTCAAATCTACTTACCACACCATCGCAGACAAATAATGCTGCGTGATCACTTTTATAGTAACAAGCGTCTAATTCTTCATCTGTATGTTGGTCGAGTATAACCTCTGTACCATTGGACCATCGTTTCATCAACAAAAACTGTGGATCTAAGAATTTATTCCTAGGACTCAGTTTTAAGTCTAGATGTTTCCGTAGAGTATTAAACTCATGATTATCATGTGGCAAGGATCGCTTGCGTCGTTTTTGGTTTTTTAAATGTGCTATCTCGAATTCTGGATCTGCAAAGATAATTGTTTTTACACACTTGTGATTTGTATTTCGTTAATTGTTATTTCAGGCTATGAAGTGATTGTTACTTCCTGATATTAATTGTTATATCGGATGGTTAAGTGTTTTAAATGACAAGGATAGAAGTTTTTTTTAGTTGATCAGTTGGATACAAGTCGCTGGTTTAGTTTTAACCGCGGTTTAAGTTTAACCAGGTTATAAAGTTGTGTTAAGAAGTTTTTTTACATCTTTCAAATAAATTTAAAGAGCTTTTTGAGTTAGATATCAAGTAGTTAGTGATTTAGTACTCACGTTTACTATCTGTGCCGAAAAATAGTAGCTTTTCAGATGGTGATAGATGATTGAGAAGCTGTTTTGTGTGGTCCTGCAACAAAGAATATTAATTAACATGTTAATCTTTAAAATGCTTGTCTAAAAATAATGCGTCATAAATGTTATTTTAATCTGTTTATAAAACAAAACGTACATCTAATTATGAGTAGGAAGCGACAAAGACTACAATATTGTTGTGGCTAAAAACGTGGAAACGTCATTAACCTCGTGTTCGAAACAAATAGCCGGTAAATATTGTATTGTTTTATCTCTATTTAGAAAATAGCCTCGACATTTTTCGACAATGGCCACTTTTCGCACGGATCTTGTGACTTAATCGATGTGCATGGAGTTGTTAAAACAAGCGTTTAGCGATTTTTATAAGCTTTATTCATGTAAATTTGCATAAATATGCCAATTCTGGTTTAAAGTTAAAACTACTGTAAAATCAATACATATTATATATACAAAGTCGAAGTGTCTGTTTGTCCCTATGTATGCTTAGATTATTAAAACTTCGCCATGGATTTTGATGTGTTTTATAAATACACATTTAAGTACCTTTACGTAGATTCTTGAGCAAGGTATTTTTTTTTTCAATCTCCGAACGCCAGCCTGTTCGATTGCTCTCACAAATGTAACATCACTAACACCGCATCTGTACTTATGGTATAGGTACAATTATTAAGCTATTGCATAGCTTCTATCGCGGGCCTTGAGCGCGGGGACCGAATCCAGAAATTTAGTAACGAAAAACCTCACGCTCCCCACTCCGACGGGCGCGGAGGTGTGGCTTGAAGGCATAGCATGCAATAGCTTTACCGCGGCAGTCCCCGAGTGCCACACGTCTTTTTTTACTAATTTTCTATTATTATGTTGTATTAGAAGAATTTTAACAGCTTATAACTTGCGCTATATTATTTTTCACATCAACTTGTAGTTATTCCGTATTAGATATGACTTATGAGTGATCATTTTACCACAGTATTTGTTATTTCCTACAGTAGTGCGACGAATGTACTTGTGCAGAGAAACGGAGGGGAACTGGCGGGGGTCGGGCGACGCGGGCCGCGTAAAGCAAACACTCTTAGTTTGCTTTACCTAGCGCGAAAGGATGTCGCAGTCGTATTTTTTGTGTAATAATTTTATTATACATAGGTACTTACATATTCTATTATGGCGCGCACAAACTGTTCGGTTTACGGATGTAAATCTACATTGAAATCCCAGAAGGAAACAATATTTCAGAAAGATTGTATTAATTGTATCTGTTGAATTAAAATCAAAGCTATGTATATATGTTGTCCTCATTATTTTCTAATCAGATTGTACATCCCAATGCGAATGCATTACTTAGTTAAATGTTATAATATACAATTAAGAACATACAAAAATAAAGTGTCCACGTAAATAATATTTAGCAGTGCAATATCTGTAATTATATATTTATGAACAAATAATTACATCAGATTTAATAATCGCAATTATGTATTTTGAATGTACATATGAATAAAGATTTCATCATAATATTAATAATCACAATTGTTTTATTTCCCATTTGTTGCAACCCTAGCGTATTTTCGTGTGGCAGCGTCATTACCTACGCTGGCGGCGGCATCGCGCGACATCAAAGGCGATTCCTTACTGTAGGAAATAATGGTAATACTGTGATTTTACCGTTTGTTTTGAGTTGTAATTCATCGCCAGTTAAAAGGTAAATTTACTGATAATCTTAATTAAAGAATATTAATTTGAATATTAATTTAATGTAGGTACATGATTATATTATGCATTGTCTTTTAATTGCTTTGTTAATAAATTTATTTAAAAGTTAAATAATTCGTGTATTAATAGATAATATAAATATAATAGAAGTAATTTCTTTTTTTGACAGTGAAAGTAATAGTTTCGTAATTTAATGGTATGCGACAAGAATTTAAATCGCCTAGTTACGACCATTTCCAATGTAATTTGGCGATTACATGCTTCAAACTTGATTTCTATTCAAAATAACATCTTTATAATCACACAAAATAATCTCAGAAAGCAAATAATTGATAATAATTGCGGAAAGACACTCGTAATATAATTGTTGCGTGAGAAACTGGATTAGAAGTATTTTGACGGCTTTTGTAATGGTTTCTTACGACTTTCGTAATCATGTTGGAAAATAGCGTTATAAGATATTGATTCGTGAAATTAGTATAATATGAAAATCGATTGTTACGGTCTTTTTATTGGTTGTACCTACGTTCTTTCGTAAAGGCAGGAATGTTTTGATTTGCAATTATTGTTGAATGCTCCAATTTTTTTGTTAAGTAACTTTAAAAATTTTGATGCCCTTTTAAGTTATATAAACGACAGAAAACATAATATATACCTACTTTTTACATGTACCTATTTAAAGCGGTATACAGGGTGTCCCAAAAAGTAGTGATATACTGAAGCTGGGAGGTAGAGGACTTAGAGGGCTATCCGAATCACCCCCATGTGTGTTATGCGATTTTTCGTATTTTCGGAGTTATTACATTTTTTTCAATTTTTCATCTATCGCCGAGTACGATGAGATTTTTATTTATGGTGACGTGAATTATTGCGCTAGATGCTTGATTTTTTTTGTGTGCTAAGCTGAAAGATAGGCCAATTCAGTATGGTAACATTTACTA